>NW_023242881.1:14406-30618 GCF_002007445.2 Ailuropoda melanoleuca
GACACGACACAAACCAGGGAAATATCAACGAGGATCAGCTCTCATGATTAAGGGAGCATGAATGAATATGATCCGGAATTTGGAGGACTCAACACCCTTCTTATTGGTAATAAACCAAGGCGTCCAGGAAAACACATCAAGCATACATTAGCGTTGTCATTGGAGACCCCTGTTCCACATTAGGTGTATGGGCCTGGGAAGGGTCCAACACTTAGAGAAAAGAAATAAAGTGTGAGGAGAAAGCCCTTGACATCACTTCGGCCTTATGGAAGGTGAAACAGGAATCACGGTGCTTTGGTACCATGAGTCATACCCGATAAACACAGCACTGAGAAAAGCAATTTGTCAAAAACCCGCTTCCAACGAAACGTTTGCTTCCTGATAAATCCTATCCAAACTGCTCGTGGCAATGGATCTAAAAGGCCAAAATCATCCCCGTCAGTAATAACACCGTACAGGTCCAGTCTTAGAACTATCATCATCCTTCGTGAATAGGGAAACATGAGGGAAAGAGGTCGCCGAATCCTGACGAGAGTGCCACATAATGGTCTCTGCGACACCACACAATCCAGGGAAATATCAACGAACATCATATCTCATGAGTAAGGGAGCATGAATGAAAAGTTTCAGGAATTTTGAGGACTCAGCACCCTTCTTATTGGTAATAAACCAGAGCATCCAGGAAAACACCTCCAATAACATTAGCATTTTCAATGGGGCCCTGATTCCACAAAGAGTTTATGGGCCTAGGATGTATTCATCACTTAGAGCCAAGAAAGTAAGTGTGAGGATAAAGCCCTTGAAGTCACATCGGCCGTATGGAAGGTGGAACGGGAATCAAGGTACTTTGGTACCGTGAGTGAAACCCGAGGAACACAGCACTAAGAAAAAAAATTTGGCTAAACCCGCTTCCAACAAAATGTTTGCTTCCTGGGTAAATCCCATCAACCTGGTGGTGGCAATTGAATGTTTAGGCCAAAAACTTGTCCGTCAGAAACAACACCTTAAGGGGCCTTCTTAGCACTATCATCATCCTTTGTGAATAGGGAAACATGGGGGAAAGCGGTCGCAGTAGCCTGACGAGACTGCCACATAGTTGTCTTGAGACACCACACAATTTAGAGAAATATCAACGAATATATCTCTCATGAGTAAGAGAGTATGAATGAAAAGGTTCAGGAATTTCGAGTACTCATTGCCCTTCTTATTGGTAATAAACCAGAGCATTTAGGAAAACACAACTAGCAAACATCAGCCTTTTAAATAGGGACCCTGATTCCACATTGTGTGTATGGGCCTGGGAAGGATCCAGCACTTAGACCCAAGAAACGGAGTTTGATGATAAAGCACTTGAAGTCACATCAGCCTTATGGAAGGTTGAACAGGAATCAAGGTGCTTTGGTACCGTGAGCTAAACCCAACGTAAAAAACCACTGAGAAACATAATTTGGCTAAACCCCAATTCCAATGAAATATTTGCTTCCTGGCTAAATCCTATCAAAACTGGTGGTGGCAATGGAACGAAAGGCCATAAACATGTTCGTCAGTAACAACACTGTACAGGGACCATCTTAGCACTATCGTCATCCTTCTTGAATAGGGAAACATGAGGGAAAGAGGTCGCTGAAGCCTGATGAGAGTGCCACATAATGGTCTCTGAGACACCAAACAATCCAGGGAAATGTCAAAGAACATCATCTCTAATGAGCAAGGGAGCATGAATGAAAAGTTTCCAGAATTTCGAGGACTCAGCGCCCTTCTTATTGGTAATAAACCAGAGCGTCCAGGAAAACACCTTCAGTAACATCAGCTATTTCATCGAGGACCCTGATTCCACATTGGGTGTTGGGCCTGGGAAGTACCCAGCACTTAGAGCCAAGTAACAAAGTATGAGGATAAAACCCTTCAAGTCACATAAGCCTTATGGAAGGTGGAACAAGAATCAAGGTGCTTTGGTACCGTGAGCGAAACCCGACAAACAGAGCACTGAGAAACAAAATTTGGCCAAAACTCGCTTCAACGAAATGTTTGCTTCCTGGGTAAATCCTATCAAAACTGCAGGTGGCAATGGAAGGAAAAGGCCATAAAGATGTCCGTCAGAAACAACACCGTAACGGGCCATCTTAGTACTATATTCATCCTTCTGAATAGGGAAACATTAGGGAAAGTGGTCGCAGAACCCTGACGAGAGTGCCACATTGTGGTCTGTGAGACACCGCACAATACAGGGAAATTTCAATGAACATCATCTCTCATGAGTAAGGGAGCATGAATGAAAAGTTTCAAGAATTTCGAGGACTCAGCACCCTTCTTATTGGCAGTATCCCAGAGTATCCAGGAAAACACGTCCATGTAACATCAGCCTTTTCATTGGGGACCCCGATTCCACATTGTGTGCATGGGCCCGGGAAGGATCCAGCACTTAGAATCAAGAAGCAAAGTGTGAGGATAAAGCCCTTGAAGTCACACTCGCCTTATATAAGTTGCAACACGAATCAAGGTGTTTTGGTACCGTGAGTGAAACCCAAAGAACACAGCAGTGAGAATCAAAATTTGGCCAAAACCCGCGTCCAACGAAATGTTTTCTTCCTGGGTACATCCTATTAAAACTGGTGGTGGCAATGGAACGAAAGGCCATAAACATGTCCGTCAGAAAGAACAACGTAAGGGGCCGTCTTAGATCTATAATCATCCTTTTTGAATACAGAAACATGAGGAAAAGTGGTCGCGGAACCCTAACGAGATTGCCACATAGTGGTCTCTGAGACACCACACAATCGAGGGAAATATCAACGAACAACATCTCTCATGAGTAAGGGAGCATGAATGAAAAGGTTCAGGAATTTCGAGGAGTCAGCACCCTTCTTATTGGCAGTAACCCAGAGCATCCAGGAAAACACGTCCAGCTAACATCAGCCTTTCCAATGGGGACCCTGAGTCCACATAGTTTGTATGGGCCTGGGAAGGTTCCAGCACTTAGAGCCAAGAAAAAAAGTGTGAGGATAAAGCCCTTGAAGTCACATCGGCCTAATGGAAGGTGGAACAGGATCAAGGTGCTTTGGTACCGTGAGTGAAACCCAATGAACACAGCACTGAGAAAAAAAATTTGGCCAAAACCTGCTTCCAACGAAATGTTTGCTTCCTGGCTAAGTCCTATCAAAACTGGTGGTGGCAATTGTACGTTAAGGCCAAAAACATGTCCGTCAGAAACAACACCGTAAGGTGCCGTCTTAGCACTATCATCATCCTTTGTGAAGAGGGAAACATGGGGAAAGTGGAACCAGAATACTGACGAGTGTGCCACATAGTGGTCTTTAGACACCACACAATCCATGGAATAATCAACGAACATCATCTCTCATGAGTAAGGGAGCATGAATGAAAAGTTACAGGAATTTCGAGGACTCAGCGCAGTTCTTATTGGTAATAAACCAGAGCATCCAGGAAAACACCTACAGCTATCATCAGCCTTACAATGGGTCCCCGATTCCACATTATGTGTATGGGGCTGGGAAGGATACACCACCTAGAGCCAAGAAACAAAGTGTCAGAATAAAGCCCTTCAAGTCAAATCGGTCTTATGGAAGTTGAATCAGGCACATTGAAATATGTGCTTCCTGGGTAAAACCTATGAAAACTGGTGGTGGCAATGGAATGAAAAGTCCATTAATATGTCCGTCAGAAACAACACCGTACAGGTACCATCTTAGCCCTATCATCACCCTTCAGGAATAGGGAAACATGGGGGAATGTGGTCGCGGAAGCCTGACGAGAGTGCCAAATACTGGTCTCTGAGGCACCACACTATCCAGGGAAATATCAACGAACAACATCTCTCATGATTAAGGGAGCATGAATGAAAACGTTCTGAAATTTCGAGGACTCAGCGCCCTTCTTATTGGTAATAAACCGGACCATCCAGGAAAGCACCTACAGCTAACATCAGCCTTTTCAATGGTGACCCCCATTCCACATTGTGTGTATGGGCCTGGGAAGGATCCACCACTTAGAGCCAAGAAACAATGTGTCAGGATAAAGCCCTTCAAGTCACATCGGCCTTACGGAAGGTGGAATGGGAATCAAGGTGCTTTGGTACCATGAGTGAAACCCGACGAACAGAGCACTGAGAAACAAAATTTTCCAAAAACCCGCTCTCAATGAAATGTTTGTTACCTGGGTATATCTAAAGATAACTGGTGGTGGCAATGGAACGAAAAGACCATAAACATGTCCGTCAGAAACAACAGCGTACAGGTACCTTCTTAGCCCTATCGTCATCCTTCTTTAGTAGGGAAACATGTGGGAAAGTGGTCGGGCAAGCCTGACGTGTGAGCCAAAGTCTGTTCTCTGAGACACCACACTATACAGGGAAAGACCAACGAACCTCATCTCTCATGAGTATTGGAGCATGAATGAAAAGGTTAGGGAATTTCGAGGACTCAGCACAGTCCTTATTGGTAATAATCCAGAGCATCCAGGAAAACACCTCCAGCTAACATCATTCTTTCAATGGGGACCCCAATTCCACGTAGGGTGTATGGCCCTGGGAAGAATCCACCACTTAGAGCCAAGAAACAAAGTGTCAGGATAAAGCGCTTCAAGTCACATCGGCCATATGGAAGGTGGAATAGGAATCAAGGTGCTTTGGTACCATGAATGAAACCAGACGAACACAGCACTGAGAAAAGAAATTTGGGGAAATGCCGCTTCCATCGAAATGTTTGCCTCCTGGGTAAATCCTATCAAAACTGGTTGTGGCAATGGAATGGAAAGGCCATAAACATGTCCATCAGGAACAACACCGTACAGGGACCATCTTAGCCCTATCATCAACCTTCGTGAATAGGGAAACTTGAGGGAAAGTGGTCATGGAAGCCTGACGAGATTGCCAAAGACTGGTCTCTGAGACACCACACTATCCAGGGAAAGACCAAAGAACATCATCTCTCATGAGTAAGGGAACATGAATGGAAATGTTCAGGAATTTCGAAGACTCAGTGCCCTTCTTATTGGTAATAAACCAGAGGGTCCAGGAAAACACCTCCAGCTAACATCACCCTTTTCAATGGGGACCTCAATTCCACATTGGGTTTATGGGCCTGGGAAGGATCCATCACTTAGAGCCAAGATACAAAGTGTCAGGATAAAGACTTAAAGACACATCGGCCTTATGGAAGGTGGAACAGGTATCAAGTTGGTATGGTACCCTGAGTGAAACCTGGCGAACACAGCACTGAGAAAAAAAATTTGGTGAAAACACGCCCCCAACAAAATGTTTACCTCCTGGGTAAATCCTATCAAAACTGGTAGTGGCAATGGAAAAAAAAGGCCCTAAACTTGTCCGTCAGAAACAACACCGTACAGGGACCGTCTTAGCCCTATCATCATTCTTCGTGAATAGGGAAATATGAGGGAAAGTGGTCGCGGAACCCTGACGAGAGTGCCAAAGACTGGTCTCTGAGGCACCACAGTATCCAGGGAACGACCAACGAATATCATCTCTCATGAGTAAGGGACCATGAATGAAAAGGTTCTGGAATTTTGAGGACACATCCCCATTCTTATTGGTAATAAACCAGAGCTTCCAGGAAAACACCTCCAGCTAACATCAGTCTTATCTTTGGGGACCCCTATTCCACATTGGGTGTATGGGCCTGGGATGGATCCATCACTTAGAGTCAAGAAACAAAGTGGCAGATAGGAGTTAAGATGGAGGAGGGTTAGGGGACCCCTTTTTCAGGTGGTCCTCTGATTTGAGCTGGATAGCTACCAGACCAGCAGGAACATCCATGGAATCAGCCTGAGACGCAGGAAGATACATCTGGATCTCTTCAAATGAACATCTCCAGCGCTGAGTATCGATATATGAAGCGGGGAGCAATGAAACTGCGCACAGATATCTGAACATAAACAGAAGGGGAGGGAGCCGCCGTGTCAGTGCGCTGGGAAGCAGTAGCCACCTGCGCGGGTGAGCTGTCGGATCGCGGACTCACACGCTTGAGACAGCCGACTGAGAACGGGAGCTCTGGTAATGCGTGTGGGGCGGCTGGCGGCTGGCGAGCCACCTACATGGGGGAGCAGGCAGAGTCTCGGATAGCACCCACGAGACAGCAGACTGAGAACGGGAGCTCTGGGAGCGTGCATGGGGCGACTGGCGGCTGGTGGGCCACCTGCCCTGGGGAGCGGGTGGACCCTGGACTCGCAGCCTGGAAACAGCAGACTGAGACCGGGAGATCTGGGAGCCTGCGCGGGGCGGCTGGCTCCTGGTGGCTGGATGTCCACGTGCACGGGGGAGCAGGCAGACTCGCAGTCAGCACCCGCGAGACAGCAGAGTGAGACCGGGAGCTCCAGGAGCCAGCGCGGGGCGGCTGGCGGGGTTGGAAACACAAAGGACAGAGACGCGCCGGCCCTGGAAGTTAGGGCCGGGACACCGGGTGTGGGGCGCACACCCCGGGATGCTGCAGGGTTGAGCAGCACCAACAGAAACAGAGTTAAAGAGGCCAGAACATCAGTGGAGAATGATCCGTTATCCCTCTGTTCTGAGACAGAGGCTGAATTACAGCTGCTGCTGCTCTGACTCTCAGAAGAGGCATAGCAAACCACCAGGGAAAGCCGCCAGAGAACAAAAGCTCGGAAATACTGGCTCACAGGGTGTCCATCTGTATCCCCCCTCTCAGGGGACATGGAGACTCTACCCAAACAGGACTTTCTGAGTACCGGCCAGCAGGCCCCTCCCCCAGAAAGCAGGGTGAAAAATCAAGAAGCCCACAACCCGGAGAGCCTGAGTGGTGCAGTCATTAAGAGCCTGTCTTCAGATTAGGGTGTGATCACAACGTTCTGGAAAGGAGTCACTCATCGGGTTTCTCCACCGGGAGCCTGCTTCTTCCTCTCCCACTCCCCTGCTTGGGTTCCCTTTCTTGCTGACTGTCTGTCTCTCTCTTTCAAATAAATAAATAAAATCTTTAAGGAAGACGCCCACATCCATAACGTCTCTATAAAACAAGGGCGGACGGCCTGGAGCCCAGTCAACAACTTGGGCTCTGGACAACCGTGCAATCTCTGCTCATGAGAGTGACGAGAAGGAGAAGTCCCCCCCAGCAAAGAAAAGATAATGAGTCTGTGGCCTCTGCCACAGAATTGGCCTCGGCCACAGAATTAATACATATGGATGTATCCCAATTATCAGAAATGGAATTCAGAGCAACAATGGTCAAGATGATGAGTAAACTTGAAAAAAGCATCAGAGAAAACGTTGCTGAGAATATAGAATCCCTAAGGGCAGAAATGAGAGCGAATCTGACAGAAATTAAAAATTCTATGGGCCAAATACAGTCAAAACTAGAGGCTCTGACGGCCAGGGTCACCGAGGCAGAGGAACGCATTAGCGAATTGGAGGATGGGTTAGTAGAAGAAAAAACGAAAATAGAAGATGGTTTTAAAAAATCCACGCCCACAAATGTAGATTACAGGAGATTACTGACTCTGTGAAACGATCCAATATCAGAATCATCGGCATCCCTGAAGGGGTGGAGAAAAACAGAGGTCTAGAAGAGATATTTGAACAAATTGTAGCTGAAAACTTCCCTAATCTAGCAAGGGAAACAAGCATTCGTGTCCAAGAGGCAGAGAGGACCCCATCCAAGCTCAACCAGGACAAACCTACGCCACGGCATGTCATAGTGCAATTCGCAAATATTAGATCCAAGGATACAGTATTGAAAGCGGCCAGGGCAAAGAAATTTCTCACGTACCAAGGCAAAGGTATCAGGATTACGTCAGACCTGTCTACAGAGACCTGGAATGAGAGAAAGGCTTGGGGGGGCATTTTTAAAGCTCTTTCAGAGAAAAACAAGCAGCCAAGGATCCTTTATCCAGCAAGGCTGTCATTCAGAACTGTNAGGATACAGTATTGAAAGCGGCCAGGGCAAAGAAATTTCTCACGTACCAAGGCAAAGGTATCAGGATTACGTCAGACCTGTCTACAGAGACCTGGAATGAGAGAAAGGCTTGGGGGGGCATTTTTAAAGCTCTTTCAGAGAAAAACATGCAGCCAAGGATCCTTTATCCAGCAAAGCTGTCATTCAGAATTGATGGAGAAATAAAGACGTTCCAAAATCGCCAATCATTAACCAATTTCGTAACCACGAAACCAGCCCTACAGGAGATATTAAGGGGGGTTCTATAAAGGTAAAAAGGCCACAAGAGTGATACAGAGCAGAAAGTCACAACCGATACAAACAAAGACTTTAAGGGCAACATGGCATCATTAAAACCTTATCTCTCAGTATGCAGTCTCAATGTGAACGGCTTGAATGCTCCCATAATGCCACAGGGTTGCAGATTGGATAAAAAGACATGACCCATCCATTTGCTGTCTACAAGAGACTCATTTTGAACCCAAAGATGCATTCAGACTTAGAGTAAGGGGATGGAGTACCATCTTCCACGCAAATGGACCTCAAAAGAAAGCTGGAGTAGCAATTCTCATATCAGATAGACTGGATTTTAAACTAGAGGCCATAGAGAGAGATACAGAAGGGCACTATATTATTCTTAAAGGAAGTATTCAACAAGTGGATATGACAATTATAAATATATATGTCCCCAACAGGGGAGCAGCAAGATACACAAGCCAACTCTTAACCAAAATAAAGAGACATATAGATAAGAACACAGTAATAGTAGGGGACCTCAACACCCCACTATCAGAAATAGACAGAACGCCCTGGCAAAAACTAAGCAAAGAATCAAAGGCTTTGAGTGCCATACTCANCTAAGCAAAGAATCAAAGGCTTTGAATGCCATACTCGACGAGTTGGACCTCATAGATATATATAGAACACTACACCCCAGAACCAAAGAATACTCATTCTATTCTAATGCCCATGGAACATTCTCAAGAATAGATCATGTCCTGGGACACAAAACAGGTCTCAACCAATACCAAAAGATTGAAATTATCCCATGCATATTCTCAGACCACAACGCTCTGAAATTGGAACTCAACCACAAGGAAAAACCTGGAAGAAACTCAAACACTTGGAGACTAAGAACCATCCTGCTCAAGAATGACTCGATAAACCAGGAATTCAAAAATCAATTTAAACAATTTCTGGAGACCAACGAGAATGAAAACACAACGGTCCAAACCTATGGGATACTGCAAAGTCCGCCCTAAGGGGGGAAATACATAACCATCCAAGCCTCACTCAAAAGAATAGAAAAATCTAAAATGCAGTTTCTATATTCTCACCTCAAGAAACTGGAACAGCAACGGAAGGACAGGCCTAACCCACTCATGAGGAAGCAGTTGACCAAAATTAGAGCAGAAATCAATGAATTATAAAACAGAAGTACAGTGGAGCAAATCAACAGGACTAGAAGCTGGTTCTTTGAGAGAATCCATAAAATTGTCAGACCACTGGCAAGACTTATCCAAAAGCAAAGAGAAAGGACCGAAATTATTAAAATTATGAATGAAAAGGGAGAGGTGATGACCAACAACATTGAAATTGGAAGGATTATTAGAAATTTTTATCAACAGCTATATGCCAAAAAAACTAAGCAATCTGGATTTGATGGACGCCTTCCTGGAAACCTATAAACTACCAAGACTGAAACAGGAAGAAATAGATTACTTAAACAGGCCAATTAACTATGAAGATATTGAGTCAGTGATAAACAACCTTCCAAATAACAAAACTCCAGGCCCGGACGGTTTTCCTGGGGAATTCTATCAAACATTCAAAGAAGAAATAATACCTATTCTCCTAAAGCTATTTCAAAAAATAGAAACAGAAGGAAAACTACCAAACTCATTCTATGAGGCTAATATTACCTTGATCCCCAAACCAGGCAAAAACCCCCTCAAAAGGAGAATTACAGACCAATTTCCCTAAAGAATATGGACGCCAAAATCCTCAACAAGATCCTTGCTAATAAAATCCAACAGTACATTAAAAGGATTATTCATCATGTCCAAGTGGGATTCATACCTGGGATGCAAGCATGGTTCAACACTTGCAAATCAATCAATGTGATACAACACATCAACAAGAAAAGACTCAGGAACCATATGATCCTCTCAACAGATGCAGAAAAAAATATTTGACAAAATACAGCATCTTTTCCTGATTAAAGCCCTTCAGAGTGTAGGAACAGAGGGTACATTTCTCAATCTCATAAAAGCCATCTATGAAAAGCCTACTGCAAGCATTATTCTCAATGGGGAAAAGCTGGAAGCCTTTCACTTAAGACCAGGAACACGACAAGGATGCCCACTCTCGCCACTATTATTCAACATAGTACTAGAAGTCCTTGCAACAGCAATCAGAAGACAAAAAGGGATCAAAGGTATCCAAATCGGCAAAGAAGAAGTCAAACTGTCTCTCTTTGCAGATGACATGATACTCTATATGGAAAACCCAAAGGAATCCACTCCCAAACTATTAGAAGTTATAGAACAATTCAGTAAGGTGGCAGGATACAAAATCAATGCCCAGAAATCAGTTGCATTTCTATACACGAATAACGAGACTGAAGAAAGAGAAATTAGGGAATCCATCCCATTTACAATAACACCAAAAACCATGCGTTACCTTGGAATTAACTTAACCAGAGACGTAAAGGACCTATATCCTAGAAACTATAGATCACTCTTGAAAGACATTGAGGAAGACATAAAAAGATGGAAATATATTCCATGCTCATGGATTGGAAGAATTAACAGAGTTAAAATGTCCATGCTACCTAGAGCAATCTACACTTTCAATGCTATCCCGATCAAAATACCGAGGACATTTTTCAAAGAACTGGAACAAATAGTCCTTAAATTTGTATGGAACCAGAAAAGGCCCCGAATCTCCAAGGAACTGTTGAAAAGGAAAAACAAAGCTGGGGGCATCACAATGCCGGATTTCGAGCTGTACTACAAANCGTTACCTTGGAATTAACTTAACCAGAGACGTAAAGGACCTATATGCTAGAAACTATAGATCACTTTTGAAAGATATTGAGGAAGACATAAAAAGATGGAAAAATATTCCATGCTCATGGATTGGAAGAATTAACATAGTTAAAATGTCCATACTACCCAGAGCAATCTACACTTTCAATGCTATCCCGATCAAAATACCGAGGACATTTTTCAAAGAACTGGAAAAAAATAGTCCTTAAATTTGTATGGAACCAGAAAAGGCCCCGAATCTCTAAGGAACTGTTGAAAAGGAAAACAAAGCTGGGGGCATCACAATGCCGGATTTCGAGCTGTACTACAAAGCTGTGATCACAAAGACAGCATGGTACTGGCACAAAAACAGACACATCGACCAATGGAACAGAATAGAGAACCCAGAAATGGACCCTCGGCTCTTTGGACAACTAATCTTTGATAAAGGAGGAAAAAACTTCCGGTGGAAAAAATACAGTCTCTTCAATAAATGGTGCTGGGAAAATTGGACAGCTACATGCAAAAGAATGAAACTTGACCACTCTCTCACACCATACACAAAAATAAACTCCAAATGGATGAAAGACCTCAATGTGAGACAGGAATCCATCAAAATTCTAGAGGAGAACATAGGCAACAACTTCTATGACATCGGCCAGAGCAACCTTTTTCACGACACATCTCCAAAGGCAAGAGAAATAAAAGATAAAATGAACTTATGGGACTTTATCAGGATAAAGAGCTTCTGCACAGCCAAGGAAACAGTCAAAAAAACTAAGAGACAGCCCACGGAATGGGAGAATATATTTGCAAAGGACACCACAGATAAAGGACTGGTATCCAAGATCTACAAAGAACTTCTCAAACTCAATACACGAGAAACAAATAAACAAATCATAAAATGGGCAGAAGATATGAACAGACACTTTTCCAATGAAGACATACAAATGGCTAACAGACACATGAAAAAATGTTCAAAATCATTAGCCATCAGGGAAATTCAAATCCAAACCACACTGAGATACCACCTTACGCCAGTTAGAATGGCAAAGATAGACAAGGCAAGAAACAACAATTGTTGGAGAGGATGTGGAGTAAGGGGACCTCCTACATTGTTGGTGGGAATGCAAGTTGGTACAGCCACTCTGGAAAACAGTGCAGAGGTTCCTTAAAGGTTAAAAATGGAGCTACCCTATGACCCAGCCATTGCACTACTGGGTATTTACCCCAAAGATACAGACGTAGTGAAGAGAAGGGCTATATGCACCCCAATGTTCATATCAGCATTGTCCACAATAGCTAAATCATGGAAGGAACCGAGATGCCCTTCAACAGATGACTGGATTAAGAAGCTGTGGTCCATATATACAATGGAATATTACTCAGCATCACAAAGAACGAATTCTCAACATTTGCTGCAACAAGGATGGCACTGGAGGAGATAATGCTAAGTGAAATATGTCAAGCAGAGAAAGACAATTATCACATGGTTTCTCTCATCTATGGAACATAAGAACTCGGATGGTCGGTAGGGGAAGAAATGGATAAAGAAAGGGGGGGTAATCAGAAGGGGGAATGAAACATGAGAGACTATGGACTATGAGAAGCAAACTGAAGACTTCAGAGGGGAGGCGGTGGGGGAATGGGATAGACTGGTGATGGGTAGTAAGGAGGGCACGTATCGCGTGGTGCACTGGGTTTTATACGAAACTAATGAAGCATTGAACTTTACATCGGAATCTGGGAATGTACTGTATGTTGACTAACATAATATAATAATGAAATTAAAAAAAAAGAGAGAAAGCAGGCAAAACATCAGTAACAAATGTGACCTAATTGACATATATGGAACATTCCATACTAAGTGCAGAATACATTATTTTCAAGTGGTCATAGACTACCCAAATGGACGATATTTTGGGCCACAAATCAAGTCTACAAATTTTAAACCCTGAAATTAACTAGATTCTATTCTTAGACCACAGGGGAATTGAGCCACAGTCATAGCGAAAAGAAAACCAGGAAGTCCTTCAATGTTTAAAAGTTAAATATAAGTTTGCTAGATATCCTAAAGGTCAGAGAGGGAATCTCAATGGAAATTCTCAACGTTTTCTACATCAGGGCTCACACACAATGGCACTTTATTTGTGAAGAGCATTATAATAACCTAGACAGGAGTTGAGCCTTAAGTCAGAGTTCTGCCTGCTCCAGCCACACCTGGCAGTCTTGGCCTGTGGTCCCCCTCAGCTGTCCTTTCTGGTGGCCCTGAGCTAAGGGGGTCAACATGGTCATAGGAAAATGGGAAGCTCCCCACTCCTAGTGATGACGGTTCCCCCTCCCTAGCTGCNATTCTGAACCTTTTCTACATCAGGGCTCACACACAATGGCACATTATTTGTGAATCGCATTATAATAACCTAGACAGGAGTTGAGCCTTAAGTCAGAGTTCTGCCTGCCCCAGCCACACCTGGTAGCCTTGGCCTGTGGTCCCCCTCAGCTGTCCTTTCTGGTGGCCCTGAGCTAAGGGGGTCAACATGGCCATATGGAAATTAGAAGCTCCCCACTCTTAGTGATGATGTGGCTATCATAACGTCCTCACCAGTCCAATAACATGATTTCTGACTGAAATATGACACAATAGCAATNGTGAATCGCATTATAATAACCTAGACAGGAGTTGAGCCTTAAGTCAGAGTTCTGCCTGCCCCAGCCACACCTGGTAGCCTTGGCCTGTGGTCCCCCTCAGCTGTCCTTTCTGGTGGCCCTGAGCTAAGGGGGTCAACATGGCCATATGGAAATGGGAAGCTCCCCACTCCTAGTGATGACGGTTCCCCCTCCCCAGCTGCCCTTTCTGGTGGCCATGAGCTAAGGGGGTCAACATGGCCGTACGGCAATTAGAAGCTCCCCACTCTCAGTGATGATGTGGCTATCATATCGTCCTCACCAGTCCAATAACATGATTTCTGAGTGAAATATGACACAATAACAACTTCTTGGCCTTCCCTCAGGTTTGAAAATCATCTTGTGAGTCGTCTATTAGAAATATGGATTCAACATGTGTTCTTTCTTCTGGAAAAGAAAAGACCCAATAGCAATTATGTCTTCCTGAGCACCTGTTCTTGAGAGACATCATACTGGCTCTTTGTAGCGTTTTGCCTCTTAAACTTCTCAACTAGGATGTAGATATTTTTAGGCACATTTTCAGATGGTTAGAACGGGACTTNAAACTTCTCAACTAGGATGTAGATATTTTTAGGCACATTTTCAGATGGTTAGACAAGGACTCAGATGATACGAGTCACAGAGGATTTTAGTGTCAGAAACCTAAGTGGGATCCCCAAATTGACTCCAAATCCCTTGTTGTTTCATACTGGGTACTATTTCCCTCTTATCTCTGGTCTTCTCGATCTGGAAACCTATCAAGTATCAGGATTTTCTTGTGTGGACAACTGGAACGAATTCAGCTGGCCTTTTCACCTCTGCCCATGGTCATCATTAAGATCATTATCTCAGTGGAGGACCTCCGGGTTAGATACTCCNTTTTCACCTCTGCCCACGGTGATCATTAAGATCATTATCTCAGTGGAGGACCTCCGGGTAAGATACTCAAAGATCCCTAGAAATAGAGACAGTATAATATTTTTCTGGTATTAAAGTTACTGAAACCAATTATCTTTTTTAGTCGATTCAGGCTCTGCTATGTTCAGAGTGTGCTGTAAGACAGGTCTGAAATAGTATTTAAAAACCCTCAGCTCAGCCTCTTCTACAGAGTGAGCCAATGCTTATAAACATGGCTAAAATATTCCCTTACCTACGATGACTTCCCAGCCATCGTAGTGTTTATATGGTATGACTGTGACTTACATTAGTCAACATTTGCAGAGAAAGAACTTAGTGCATCCAGGGGGCACTTCATGTTGAAATAAGTTTGTGACAACGAGCTTCTGTATTTTTTTTTAAGATTTTATTTATTTATTTGACAGAGATAGAGACAGCCAGCGAGAGAGGGAACACAAGCAGAGGGAGTGGGAGAGGAAGAAGCAGGCTCCCAGTAGAGGAGCCTGATGTGGGGCTTGATCCCAGAACACCGGGATCATGCCCTGAGCCGAAGGCAGACGCTTAACGACTGAGCCACCCAGGCGCCCCGAGCTTCTGTATTTTATTCTGCAGTCCAAGGGAATGGTGCCAGACATCTCTAAGTTGTCTAGCAGTTCTAAAATTCTGATTTTAAGTGATCTGTGTGCTTCAGTGATTTGGGCAGGAGAAGGGCAGGAGTCCAGGGACTGTGAACACTTCTGTTACCTGTGCTGACCATGGAGCAGGTAGCCTTCTGTAGGCATCATTTTGATTTCTTGGTACTCTTGTGAAAGCTGCTTTTGTCTCAAATTCCTCCATTTAGTAGTAATTATAATGATAAAAGTAATTTTTATCTTATATCATCTGTGGGCCCTGACCCTGGGCTCCCAGGGAAGCTATCCTTTAACATTTTACCCAGCTCAAAATGACTGGACAAAACCACTAAGCATTGGCCCTATTTCTGCCCCAAGCACATGTTGTACATCTGCTTCGAGAAGAGAACAATAACCAAAAATGCCCACATAAAGATAAGAAAAAATAAAGAACCTCTTTGGCTCCCGTAAGATTAAAGTCATACTGACAACCACATACTGAAAACATAAGAAAAAGTCTGTCACTTTCTGGAATCTAAGAAGATCCTCATTGTGGTGTGTAACTCTGTATGTAACACAAAACAGAACAAATATATAACCCTGCCCAAATGTTCCTTCCCCAGAGCACTCTCTTCTTTGTGAAGATTTTGTCTCCCAGGCAGCTGTCCTGACTTGGGTTGAATAAAGGTCTCTTCCTTTCTCTCTAAAATGTTTTTAAAAGTTCANTCTCTTCCTTTCTCTCTAAAATGTTTTTAAAAGTTCATTCATGCAGTGTCGACAATAACAGTGTTTTCTATTTAAGTGAGAAATAAATGTTCCTGGTTCACAACTCCAGCAGCACAGAAGGGTGGCTGTTCTCCATCCTGGACGCTTCCCTACAGAACCAAGCATGTATATATAGATTCCAGCACAAATGGGCTCATCCTAGAAGGGTGCTGTGAAGTTCTGAGAAGCACTGTTCACTTCATGGGTGAGACCAGAAGGCGAAGCTCTTCCCAATTAGAGCATTACTTTTGGGGTCTTAAAGTTGCTTTGGAAATGCATGAAATCATTGCATTTCCTAAAGCCCAAGCCTTGGAGGGTCTGAGAGCCACT
>NW_023242881.1:30718-40491 GCF_002007445.2 Ailuropoda melanoleuca
AGGGCTGGTGCAGAAAGGGAAGGGGCAGGGCTCTGAGGGTGGTCTGCAGCTAGAGGGGTCCCTGGAAGGGGCCAGGTGTGTGTGTGGGGCCCAGCCCATGACCCCACCCATGCCTGTGCCAGGTGATGGGTAGAGGAGGTGCCTCTTGGACCCCCTGCACTTGCAGGGTTCCGGGGGCTTGAGGGAGGGTTGCCCGGCATCCAAGGGGCTCTGGCACCACCCTCTCCGACCAATCATCGCTTGGGGATGGAGCTACGTCTCTGTGGGCGGTCCTTCCGGGGGCTTGAGGGAGGTTTGCCCGGCATCCAAGGGGCTCTGGCACCACCCTCCCTGACCAATTAACACTTGGGAGTGGAGCTNGGCACTGGGAGAGAGAGAGTTGCCCTGCAGAGGTCCCGGCTGGTGAGTGAGCGCCGTGCACCGTGGTGGGGGTCCGGGAGTAGGGTGCGCCCCGGGTGGGAGGCGGGGTTCTAGAAGGGCGCTTGGAGAGGGTTCATTGTGGGGACTCAGGTGAGTTTTCTTTTTCCCTTTAAAGTCTCATCTGCCCGATGTCCTCAACTGGCCGTATTCCCCATACCCGTGAACTCCAGGGCGCCCGCTCACCTGAGCTTTTGTGAGATGGGTTGCAGAACTTCAGGGTTTCCCATGTTTCCCAGGAAGAGTGCAGGTAAGGACCTCACACAGTCCCCACCTTCAGTGGGGTGTCCCCCGGTTCTCAGACACAGTGCAGGTGATGCACCTTGAGCAGTACCCTGAGTTCAGCAGGATGTGCCCTGTTCCCCCAGGCACAGTTGTGGCAGTAGCAAGCCCCAGAGCCGTCCCCCAACTTCAGCATTATGCCCCGTGTTCCCCCGGGTTAGTGTTAATTGGCTGTTAGAATCATGCTGGAAAGTCCTCCAGGTGGGGGCCTGGAGGCAGGCGTAAACCAGACCCCACTCTAGTTGCATTTGGAATAGACGAATTGAGGGTTTCTTTAGAAGAGTAAGTCCGCTTTCCAGAAAAGGCAAGGTCATTGGTCTATTTAGAATGAAGATAATTACTGCTAAACAACAAGTATGTGTTGCGTGTTGCCCCTTCTCCCAGAAACCGAAGCAGGTGTGCAGGCTTTAGGTCAGAGGCGCCTTCTTCTCCCCAGCTGACAGCACTTCTCTGCTCTGGCTCCACGAGACCCGAGGTTTTGAACATCAGCATCTGAGTCAGCGAGGCAGCTTGTCACAGGACGCCGGCGTTCAGAGAGCACACAGGTACATTTGGCAAAATGTCCTATCTATGTCAGGACTGGAGGTAAAACCTCTCATTATCCCAAAGCTTCCTGGTTTTTTCTCTTTTCTCTAGTTGAGCCACAAAGTATAACTTAAGTGGCTGTCAGCATTCTGGGTTTGGTGCAAGAATTACTTAGTTTCCCTGCAGGTAGATCTTTGCAGGGGATCACAATTTCTCTGTCCATTTATTGCTTACAAATGTATTTTGACCATCTGTTTCCTAGGAACCCTCTTTTATTAGAAAGGGAAGGTGAGATTCACTCTATGTGTGTTTGTAATATCTAATTTGTTCCTTCATCTAACAGTGTTTATTCAATTGGGCCTAAGATAAGGTTGAGTGGCCAGCATCTTGAGTTAGGTGGCTTTGTTTCAACTGAAACAGACTTGGATGATGTCATTTGACAAAGGTGATGTTTCATCATTGATTAGTTTTTTCAATAGAAGAGTTAAAATTAGGGTGGAGGGAAAATTCAAAATTATTCAAAGCGGCCTTTTCCTGTTTAAAAGTTGAGCTCGACTTTCTAGTTTTACTAAATGTATTATCTCGATAATTTGAGGTGCCATATTCTCTCTGTAGTTTCTTTGGTGGTGGAGTCAGAAGGAGAGTCTGGGAATTCGTTTGGATAGAGGCATGCTGGTGGCTTTAAGGGGCTTGGCGTCAGGAGCCCTGGCGGGAATTCTGCAACTGCTTGCCTGAACCTGGGTGTATCTCACAGAATTTTTGTTTTCTTTTATGAAATTGCCGGCAGATAATGTCCTGCTTAAAGGGGAACCCTCCCATCCTGTTGGTGGGAATTCAAACTCGTGCAGCCAGTCTGGGAGACCGTGTGGGGGTTCCTCAAAAAGTGAAATATTGACCAACCACATGATCCAGCAATTGCTCTCCTAGGTAGTTACCCAAAGGATACAAAAATGCAGATTTGAAGAGGGTACATGCACCATGACGTTTATAGCAGCAACGTCCACAGTAGCCAAACTATGGAGAGAATCCCAAAGTCCATGCACTGATGAATGGATAAAGCAGATGGGGGATACATACATATAATGGAATATGACCCAGCTTCAAAAAGAGTGAAATCTTACCATTTGCCAGGATGTGGATGGATCTAGAGTGTATTAAACTAAGCAAAATCAGTGAGGAAAGACAAATATCCTATGCTCTCTTGTGGAATTTCAGAAAGAAAACAAATGAACAGAGTTGAGAGGTGATGAGAGAGGCAAAGAAGGAAATAGACTCAACCTTGGAGAACAAACTGAGTGTTGCTCCAGGACAGCGGTGTGGGAGGAAGAGTTAAATGGGTGAGGGGTATTAAGGAGGGCATTTGTGATGAGCACCGGGTATTGTATGCAGATGAGGAATCACTAAATCCTACCCCTGAAGCGAGTATTACACGGCAAGTGAACTAACTGGAATCTAAGTAAAAGAAGAAAGGAAAAAGTGTTCTGCTTCATGAAGAGTGAGGTAAAAATGTAGTGATTTGGGCTGTACTATTCTATAGATGGTAGTTATAAAACACCCTGTTGTAGGATACGCTAGTTTCTTATCGCATAAGGAGTCCTCGGAAAGCTGCAGTGAATGATTCAGATCTCAGAGCATGTTCATGTTCCACTGATATGTTACAGTTTGCACAGGTAGGAAAGAAGGTGGAGAGAAATGCAACATAAGGGGAAAGTAGGTGTGAACCTTTCATTAGTTAGCGTTATAGCTTTCTCATGAAAGCCTTGAGCCACTGTGATTTTGGAAGAAGAGTGGGAATCCTGGAGCTTTGCAGGAGATGGGGGAGTTCCAGGTCTGGGTAAAGCTGACAGGGGTCCCGGAGGAGAGCTGAATGCATTCTGCAGCAGGGTGTGGGCAGGGTGGGCTCCAGGGGTGGCTGTGGGTCTCCTGTGTGAGAGTTGTGACAGATGAGGGCTGTGTGCAAGTTCCTGGCTGAGGACAAGTGAGGCATAGGTGGAAAGCTGGCAGAGAACCTTCTTCTGGGCCACCAGACTCACCCAACACACAAAGCCTCATCTTCTGTCCCTGTCACTCATATTCAGACTTCTCAGAAGGTGAGTGAGAACACATCAAGAGCATTCTAAACATNAAGAGCATTCTCAACAGAAGGGAAAGCATGTGCAAAGGCTCTGGGGCAGGAGAATTCCAGGTATGTCCAGGAGCAGCAAGAAGGCCCTGTGGCCACAGGAGACAGCTTAGAGCATGACCTCAGAGGGGCACCTGGGTAGCGCAGTCCTTAAGCGTCTGACTTTGGCTCAGGGCGTGATCCCGGCATTTCGGGATTGAGTCCCACATCAGGCTCCTCCGCTGGGAGCCTGCTTCTTCCTCTCCCACTCCCCTTGCTGTGTTCCCTCGCTCGCTGGCTGTCTCTCTGTCAAATAAATAAATAAACTCGTTTAAAAAAAAGAACATGACCTCAGAGAGGTGACAGAGTGTAACAGAAAGCAATTCCAGGGCTATAACCCCATGAGACCCTGTTTCACTGGGCCATTCTGGCTATAGTGTNCTGGCTACAGTGTTGAGAACAGATGACAGAGGGTTGAGGATGGCAAGGCAGGTCCATGACGAAGCTTTTCCAGGAACTCAGGCAAGAGATGGGCTCCAGTGTGGACCAGACAGGTGGCCTTGGATGGACTGGTTAGACCTATTCTGGGTACATTTTGAAGATGGAGCTCACAGGATTTGCTGATGGGTTAGATATTAGGAGCAGGAGAAAGGAGGAATTGGGGTAACTCCCAGCTGTTGTGGGTTGTCCTGATTGAGGGGAAGGAGAAGGTTTCTGGTGGTAGGAGGTAGTCCGTGTTCCGCATGCTGAGGAATGTGCCTTTCCCGGTGGATCTGCTGAGGTTTGTGTCTGGGAGAACCTTTCACATCTCCTCCCTCAGCAATGCTCAAGTACAAGTATCCCCCACTTTTTAAACTTTCATGGTAAGACCCTTGGCTTTCTTGAAAGATCTACGTTATTACCCGGCTTCNCCTGACGAGGATTTCCCTCTTTTGAAAAAAGTAGAACAGTGAGAATCGCGTTCAGCATCTGTTTTGGGGAGAAGCACGACAGAGGCGGTGTGCCCCCAACCAGCTCCTTCCGCTGGGAATTGCTCTCTGCATCCAGCCACCAGCAGTTTGAATTGTGTCTGTGAGCCTCTGCTGTGCTTTATCTTCATTTACGAAGATGGGCCTCCGTTAGAAAGTTGTGTCCTGAGGCCTAAGAAAAGCCAAAGAGAAGGAATTTTGGAGTCTGAGCATGCTCTCCAATTTTTCCGTGTAAATTAATGGTCATTCCTTCTTTACACCATTTCTGCTGTGCAAGGTTTCTCAGGAGCCCTGTACTTTCAAAGAGCAGGGAAACCTATACCCCATCCTGTGGGGTTAGTTTTAGTCTCCATGCTGGACAGAACATTTAATGACTGTCGGATTTTCTCACTCAAACATTGAGACTTTGACCACCTTCACCCGTTTCTGCCACCCCATCCCCAAATCTGGCACCTACCAATCTGCTCTCAGTATCTGTGCGTTCAGTATTTGTTTAGTCCACGTGGAATGTACATGAGAGCATCCGGTATTTGTCCTGTGTTTGAGTTACTTGGCATAAGGCCCCCAAGTTCTCTGTTTCTATGTCTGGTTACCGTGAATAATGCTGCAGTGAACGTGGGAGTGCATCTGTCTTTTTGAGGCAGTATTTTTGTGTTCTCCAAATCAATACTCAGTAGAGCCTTTACCGGGCCATGTGGTAGTTGTATTTATTTTTTCAGGAACCTCGATACCGTTTGTCACAGTGGCTGCACCCATTTCCATTCCCACCAACAGTGCACAGTGTCTCCTCGTCTGCACACCCTTGACCACACCTGGTGTCTGTCTCTGGACAATTGCCTTTCCAACAGTTGTGAGGTGATAGCCGATTGTGGGTTTGACTTAAGTTTCCCTGACGATGATTAGTGATGTCGAACAACTTTGTCTGTTGGCACCTGTGCGCCATCTTTGGAAAGTATCTATTCACATATTCTCCCCTTTTTTATACAGTTTTTATTTGATTTGATTTGTATGAGTGTTGTGTGTCTGTTGGATATTAGCCTCTTCTCACACATATGATTCGCAGATATTTTTTTCTTATTGGGTCAGTGGCCTTTTAAGTTTTGAGGGTTTCTTTTGCCGTGTGGAAGATTTCAATTTGATGTTTTTCCACTTGTTGATTTTTGCTTTTGTTGCCTTTGCATCTGGTGTCCGATCTGAAGACTCTTTGCCAAAACCAATGTTGAGAGACTTAGTACCTGTGTCTTCTTGGAGGTTTATGGATTCAGGTCTTATGTTCAAATCATTCATTCATTAAAAATTTTGTGTGTGGTGTAAGAAAGTGACCCAGTTCTATTCTTCTGCATTTAGTGCCCAGTTTGCCTGTTACCGCTCACTGAAGTCCTTCCCTCACGGCATATCTTCTGCTGCTGTGTCGTAAGTTAGGATCATCTACGTGTGGGTTAGTTTCTGAGCTTTCTGTTCTGTTCCACTGAACTGATATCTGTGTTTTGCCAGTACCATCCTGTTTTGATGACTAAAGCTTTGTAATCTAGCTTGAAATCCAGGAGTGTGTTGACTGCATCTTTCTTTCTCCAGGTTGCTTTGGGTATTTGGGGACTTGTGGGATTCCATACAAGTTTTAGGACTGTTTTCTATCTCCTCGAATAATGCCACTGGAATTCAGATAGGGATTTCAATACATCTGTCGATTGCTTTGGGTACGATAGACATGTTCACCTAATTAACTCTTCCAGTTAAGGAGCATGGCATATGCTTCCATTTGTTTGTGTCACCTTCCAAATCTTTGACCCATACATTCTGCCCCCCCGACACACATGTGTTTCATTTCTTTTCTGTTCTCATTCTTGGTTAGTTTTATTCCTAGATTTTTTTTTTGATGCAATTGTAAATGGCATTGCTTTTTTAATTTCTGTTTGCAAAAGTGCGTCAGCAGTATACAGAAATGCAAGAAGTTGGGTCATCTGGGTGGCTCCATAGGTGAAGCATCTGCCTTCAGCTCAGGTCATGATCCCAGAGTTCTGGGATCGAGCCCCGTATTGGGCTCCATGCTTAGCGAGGATCTGCTTCTCCCTCTTTCTGACACTCCCCCTGCTCGTGCTTTTTCTCTTCCTGTCAAATAAATAAAATCTGAAAAAAAAGGCAACAGGTCTCTGTATATTGACTTTATATCCTGCAGCTTTACTGAATTTGTTTATTCTAACAGTTTTTTTGTGGAATCTTTAGGGATTTCATGTCATTTGCAAATAGTGACAGTTTTCCTGTATGGATTTCATATCTTTCTCTTTTTTAAAAATTATGTTAGTCACCCTACAGTACTTCATTAGTTTTTGATGTAGTGTTCCATGATTCATTGTTTGCATATAACACCTAGTGCTCATTATGACACATGCCCTCCTAAATACCCATCACCAGGATAACCCATTCCCCTACCCCCTCCTTTTCTGCAACCTTCAGTTTGTTGGCTGGTGTCAATAGTCTCTCATGGTCCATCTGCCCCTCTCATTCCCCCCCTTCACTTTTCCCTTCCTTCTCCTAATGTCCTCCATGCTATTCCTTCCATTCCACATAGGAGTGAAACCATATGATAATTGTCTTTCCCTGGTTGACTTAATTTCACTTAGCATAATCCCCTCCTGGTCCATCCATGTTGATGCAAATGGTGGGTATTCATCCTGTCTGATGGCTGAGTAATATTCCATTGTATAGATGAACCACATCTTCTTTGTCCATTCATCTGCTGAAGTACATCTTGGCTCCTTCCACAGTTTGGCTATTATGGACATTGCTGCTATGAACATTGGGATACAGGTGCCCCTTCTTTTCATTACTCTGTGTCTATGGGGTAAATACCCAGTAGTGCAATTGGTGGGACGTAGGATAGCTTTGTGTTTAACGTCTTGAGGAACCTCCATATTGTTTTCAAAAGTGTCTGTACCAGCTTGCATTCTGACGAATAGTGTAAGACATTCTCTCCGACTTTTTAAAATTTTTTTTATTTCCTGTCTTGTTAATTTTTTTAAAGATTCTATGTATTTATTCCATAGAGAAAGAGACAGCCAGCGAGAGAGGGAACACAAGCAGGGGGAGTGAGAGAGGAAGAAGCAGGCTCCTAGTGGAGGAGCCTGATGTGGGGCTCGATCCCATAACGCCGGGATCACGTCCTGAGCTGAAGGCAGACGCTTAACCACTGTGCCACCCAGGCACCCCCTGCCTTGTTAATTTTAACCAGTCTAACTGGTGTAAGGTGGTATCTCATTGTAGTTTTGATTTGTATTTTCCTGACGGCAAGTGATGTGGAGCATTTTTTCATGTGTCTGTTGGCCATTTGTATGTCTTCTCTGGAGAAATATCTCTTTGTGTCTTGTGCCCATTTCNGGAACCTCCATCTTGTTTTCAAAAGTGTCTGTACCAGCTTGCATTCTCACGAAGAGTGTAAGACATTCTTTCCGACTGTATTTTTTTTTAATTTCCTGTCTTGTTAATTTTTTTAAAGATTCTATGTATTTATTCCATAGAGAAAGAGACAGCCAGCGAGAGAGGGAACACAAGCAGGGGGAGTGAGAGAGGAAGAAGCAGGCTCCTAGTGGAGGAGCCTGATGTGGGGCTCGATCCCATAACGCCGGGATCACGTCCTGAGCTGAAGGCAGACGCTTAACCACTGTGCCACCCAGGCACCCCCTGCCTTGTTAATTTTAACCAGTCTAACTGGTGTAAGGTGGTATCTCATTGTAGTTTTGATTTGTATTTCCCCGATGGCAAGTGATGGGGAGCATTTTTTCATGTGTCTGTTGGCCATTTGTATGTCTTTTCTGGAGAAGTATCTCTTTGTGTCTTGTGCCCACTTTTTGGGTGTCGAGTTTGAGAAGTTCTTTATAGATCGTGGATACCAGCCCTTTATCTGTAATATCATTTGCAAATATCTTCTTCAATTCCATAGGTTGCCTTTTAGTTTTGTTGATTGTTTGCTTTGCCGTGCAGAAGCTAGTTATCTTGAGGAAGTGCCAATAGTTCATTTTTGCTTTTATTTCCTTTGCCTTTAGAGACGTGTCTTGCAAGAAGTTGTTGTGTCCAAGGTTGAAGAGGTCTTTTGATTTTGATGTGAGACAGGAATCCATTATCTATCTTTCCTGATTGTATTCGAGTCCTCTGNTTCTGGAGAAGTATCTCTTTGTGTCTTGTGCCCACTTTTTGGGTGTCGAGTTTGAGAAGTTCTTTATAGATCGTGGATACCAGCCCTTTATCTGTAATATCATTTGCAAATGTCTTCTTCGATTCCATAGGTTGATTTTAGTTTTGTTGATTGTTTGCTTTGCCGTGCAGAAGCTAGTTATCTTGAGGAAGTGCCAATCGTTCATTTTTGCTTTTATTTCCTTTGCCTTTAGAGACGTGTCTTGCAAGAAGTTCTTGTGTCCAAGGTCGTAGAGGTCTTTTGATTTTGATGTGAGACAGGAATCCATTATCTTTCTTTCCTGATTGTATTCGAGGCCTCTGTCTTTCTTGGTGAGTCTAGTTAAGTTTGTCAGTTTTGTTTATCTTTCCAAAAAAGGCAGCTCCTCTTTTCATTGCTTTTTTTTGTCTTTTTAGTCTCCATTGGATTTATTTATGCATTCCTTTTTATTATTTCCTTATTTCTACCAATTTGGGGCTTTGTTTGTTTGTTTGTTTTTTTTCTACTTCTTTACCACGTAAAATCAGGTTGTTTATTGGAGAGCATTCTCATGGATTGACGAAGACTGGAATTTCTATGAACGTTCCCCTTAGAGCTAGCTACTTTTGCTGCCTCCCATAGGCTTTTGCAGGTTGCCTTTTTCATCAGTGTCAAGGTCCTTCTACAATGTCTTTTGATTTCTTCTTTGAGTGTTGGTTGTTCAGTAGCATGTTGTTAAATCTCCACATATTTTTTTAAGATTATTTATGTATCTGACAGAGAGTGAGACAGCGAGAGAGGGAATGCAAGCAGGGGGGTGGGAGAGGAGAAGCGGGCTTCCTGATGAGCAAGGAGCCTGATTCGGAGCAAGATCCCAGGATTCTCGGATCACGACCTGAGCTGAAGGCAGATCCTTAATGACTGAGCCACGCAGACCCCCCAATCTCCACGTATTTTTGACTGTCCCATTTTTTTCTTGAGACTGGTTTCTAGTTTCATATCTTTGTGGTTGGACAAGATTTGAACCAGGTGAAGAGAGCATTCAGATTAAAGGTTTGTTTCCTGGGGGTTTTCTGAGGGCAGACCATGAGTTCCGTGGGGACAGAGGAAGGTTTTGTGAGATGGGGGGTGGGGTTAACCCTTGTTAGAATTACTGACTACTACCATGCAGGCTTTGCACTACAGTTCACATCGCNCTACCATGCAGGCTGTGCGCTACCGTTCACACCGTAGTCCTGATGGACTTGTACTTCATTAGAAATATTTTCTAGGAGGTGTAGGCATAGCCTTCTCTAAAAGAAAGGTGCCATGTGTGTTCATGGCATGACCTCAC
>NW_023242881.1:40586-41402 GCF_002007445.2 Ailuropoda melanoleuca
TTGTGGGGGATCAGAACCAGGCTTTCTGTGGGAAGTGACAGAAATTGGGCATGGTGAGCTTCATGACCATAGGTGAGGTCCCGAGTGACCCACTGGGTGTTGGGTTCTGTGGATCTGTCTCATCAGGTGCTGCGGAATTCCAGGACACCCTCCTGTCTGTGGAGTTGTGTGGAGACAGGTAGACATCAGTGTCTGGCCAGGCGTGAGGGTTGCACTGGACCACCACCAGAGGGGCAGCGTGCAGGGGAGTCACTGCTTGGTTTCCATGAAAACACCAGGGTCTGTAACCGTGGTTCCTAGCAGCTGCAAGGGGAGAGGAGGCCGGGGGTGGTGCACACTTCCTAGAGTTGTGGTCAGGACTAGNGTCAGGACTAGTCTGGAGCCCACTGAAGTCAGCCACACCTGGCACAGAAGGCACCCAGTCAGTGTAGCTGTGGACAATGTTCCCATGGCACTTTCGGGCCGGCTCCATGCTGCCACCTCCTGCTTTTCATCATCATCTTCAAGGTCATGTGCCTCTGCTCTTGCCCCATGGCCTCCGGGGTATTGCCCGTTCTCCATCTGGCCCTCGTCCCTGGTGCCCCGTGCAGTCCGATGCCAGGGTAGCCTTCTTGAGACAAACATCTGACCCCGATGGAGCTCTTCCATGGATCTCCTGTGAGGCGAGGATGATGCCCTGCCCTGGAAGGGGGCTGCAGGTCCCCAATCAGGAGAGCCACGTCTCCCTTTTCAGCATGGCCTGCCCTCCCCTCAGTCTTCCTCAGGGAAGCTCTCCCCACTTCCTGAGATGACAGCTCTGAACTTAATGAATGTTAT
>NW_023242881.1:41477-42068 GCF_002007445.2 Ailuropoda melanoleuca
TTTTTTTTTTAGCAGTTCTGAAGGGCTGTCTGCTCAAGGAGGGGATGACCTGGGTGGGGCAGCTTTCCCTCTCATCTCCATCAGCATGTCTCTGAGCCCTGGGGCCAGCTGTCCCACTGAGGATTGAGGGACCCGAGCCAGCCCATCTTGAGCCCAGGCTGTGTCAGCTGTGTAGACTGATGTGAGTCGGAGCGGTGGGCAGCTGTCATGGGCCAGGGGCAAGCAGTGTCTCCTTCTCATTTCTTCCCTCCCTTCCTCCCAGAGGTAGCTCAGAGCAGCCTCCAACCCTTGCATCTCCAGTTCCCTTGACCTGCNAGCAGCCTCCAAGCCCTGCATCTTGAGATCTCATGACCTGTGCCTCTTGCCTTCCGCTGGTTACCTTGGTGGTTTCCCGTTGCTTCTTCCTCCCATACCCACTCCCGTAGCAGTTCCTGGATCAGGGGAGGGGTCGTACCCTTGTCTGTTTTTGGTCTTCTTCCTGTCCCACACCACGCCCACCCATCTTTGCATCTTCCACGTATGTGCTTGGAAACAAGCCCATCCACAGGGAACCTATTAGCCAAATGGATCCAGGTAATGACCATTGAAGTA
>NW_023242881.1:42149-43222 GCF_002007445.2 Ailuropoda melanoleuca
CCCTCCCTCCCAGAGGTAGCTCAGAGCAGCCTCCAAGCCCTGCATCTTGAGATCTCATGACCTGTGCCTCTTGCCTTCCGCTGGTTACCTTGGTGGTTTCCCGTTGCTTCTTCCTCCCATACCCACTCCCGTAGCAGTTCCTGGATCAGGGGAGGGGTCGTACCCTTGTCTGTTTTTGGTCTTCTTCCTGTCCCACATCAAATCCACCCATCTTTGCATCTTCCATGTATGTGTTTGGAAACAAGCCCATCCACAGTGAACCTGTTAGCCAAATGGATCCAGGTAATGACCATTGAAGTAGAGATCCATGATCCATAATAAATCTGCTCTGAAACCTGTCCCACAGTCTGTGACTATCTCACACTAAAACAGAAACAATAATAGCTTTCTGGACTGTGAAGCGACATGTGTCTCTACTTCCAATCTTGAATGCATAGGTGCTGAGCCCGGACAGTAAAGGACAATGGCTCCCATGGGCTGGGATCCACAGGTAGAGTGTAAGAACTCAGTGAAATCTGAATTCGAGGCATAGAGTGAATAAATATTGTAGAGTGAATCCTCCCAAGTAGGGCTTATGCACATTGCACAGGAAAAGCTTTTTCAAAGAGGTTCCTGAAAGAAAAATCTTTTTTAAAAATTTACTTTAATTCCAGTAGAGCTAACATACAGTGTTACATTCATTTCAGGTGTACAATAGAGTGATTCAGTAATTCTATATATTACTCAGTGGTCATCAAGAAAAGTCTCCTCTTAATCTATCATCTATTTCACTCATCCCTCTATCCACCTCCCCTCTGGTAACCATCCGTTTGTTCTCTATTGTTAAGAGTTTATATTTTGGTGTGTCTGTTATTTATTTATTTATTTATTTATTTATTTATTTTTGTTTGTTTGTTTGTTTCTTAAATTCCACATAAGAGTGACATTGTATGGTATTTGTCTTTCTCTGATTGATTGATTTCAGATAGGATAATACTCTCTAGCTCCATCCATATGGCTGCAAATGGCAAGGTTTCATTCTTTTGCAAGCTGAGTAATTACTCCACTCTCTCTCTCTCTCTCTCTCTCTCTCT
>NW_023242881.1:43293-74357 GCF_002007445.2 Ailuropoda melanoleuca
GTGTGTGTGAATACACACATCTATCATCTCATTTGTCAATTTTTCTAAGGACACTTGGGTTGCTTCCATATTGTGATATTATAAATAATGGTGCAAGAAACATAGGGGTGCACGTAACCTTTTAAGTTCCTTTTTCCTATTATATGGGTAAATACCAGTAGTGTGATTGTTGGATCATAGGGTAGTTCTATATTTAATTTTTTGAGGAACCTTCATACTGTTTTCTACGGTGGCCACCACAGTTTGCATTCCCACCCACAGTTTGCGAGGATTCCCCTTTATCCACATTCTCCCAACACCTGCTCTTTCTTGTGCTTTTGATGTTAGCCATTCTGACAGGCATGAAGTAATATCTCATTGTACTTTGGATTTACATTTTCCTGATGATGGGTCATGGTGAACATCTTTTCACGGGGCTGTTGGCCATCTGCATTTCTTCTTTGGAGAAATGTCTGTTCATGTCTTCTGCCTACTTTTTAACTGGATTGTTTGTTTTTTGGGGGTTGAGTCATATCAGTTCTATATGTTTTGGACACTATCCCTTTATTGAGTATGATATTTGTGAATATCTTCTCCCTTTGAGTAGGTTCTCTTATTATCNGTAGGTTGTCTTATTATTCTTACGTTTTCATTGTTCTTCTGCTGTGTGGAAACTTTCTATTTGGCTGTATTCCCAATAGTTTGTTTTTGCTTTCGTTTCCTTTGCCTCAGGAGACAGTCTAGAAAAATGTTGGTATGCTCCATGTCAAGAAGTTACTGCCTGCCCTCTTGTAGGATTTTTATGGTTTCTGGTCTCATGTTGAGATCTCGAAACTGTTTTGTGTGTGTCTGTATGGCGTACGAAAGCAGTCTAATTTCATTCTTTTGTGTGTAGCTGTCCGGTTTTCCCAACGCCATTTGTTGTAGAGACTGTCCTTTTCCCTTTTGATATTCTTGCCTGCTTTGTGGAAGATTCATGGAGCACATAATTGTGGGTGTATGTCTGAACTTGTATCCTGTTCCTTTAGTCGCTGTGTCTATTTTGGTGCCATACCATCTGCTTAGGATGACTGCAGCTTTGTAGTAAAACCTGAAATCTGAAATTGTGAGTCCTCCGGCTTTGTTTTTCTTTTCCACATTGCACCGGCTGTTCAGTACCTTTAGTGGTTCCATACAAATGTTTAGGGTTGTTTATTCGAGGTCTTTTATTTTTTAATTTAAATTCAATTGGCCAACTTACAGTACATCATTAGTTTCAGGTGTAGTCTTCAATAAAGTATCAGTTGTGTGTAACACCCAGCGCTCATTGCATGGCGTGACCTCCTTAATGCCCCTCCCCCAGTTATCCCCCCACCTCTCCTCCGTCAATCATCAGTTTGTTGCGATGGTGAAGAGTCTATCATGGTTTTTCTCCCTCTCTGATGACTTCCCATTCTATTTTCCCCTCCCTTCCCCTATGGTCTTCTTCCCGGTTTCTGATATGCCACATAGGAGTGAAAGCATATGATCGTTGTCTTTCTCTCATTGACTTATTTCCCTCAGCATAATACCCTCCAGCTCCAGGTCGGTGTGATGGTAAGTATTCATCCTTTCTAAGGGCTAAGTAATATTCCCTAGTATTTATGAACCACATCTTCTTTATCCATTCATCTGTCCACGGTCATCTGCACTCTTTCCACACTTTGTTATGGATATTGTTGCTATGAACACTGGGGTGCATGTGTCCGTCTTTTCACTACCTCTGTCTCTTTGGGGTAAATACCTGGTAGTGCAATTGCTGGGACATAGGGTAGTTTTAGTTATAACTTCTTGAGGAAACTCCGTACCTTTTGCAAGAGTGGCTGTACCGGACTGCATTCCCACAGGGGTGTAAGAGGGTTCCCCTGTCTCCACATCCTCTCCAACATTTATAGTTTCAGGTCTTGTTATTTTTAGATATTCAGCCTCGTGTGATATGACATCTATAGGGGTTTAGATTTGTATTTCCCCGAAGCCAAGTGATATGAAGCATTTATGCATGTATCTCTTTGTCACCAGTATGTCGTCATCAGTGAAATGACTTCCTATTTTAATCCATCTCAAGACCTAAAGCTGGGTAAGGCACTGAAGCAGGATGATGTCATCGGTTGGAATCATGGAGAATTTCAAAAGATCTCCGTGGAGAGCCAGTTTAAAGGTCAGTGTGAAGCTACTAATTGGATCCGGGAGATCTCTGGAAGTGGGGGTTCCCTGGGACGGGCTGAGGGGGGCCCTCCGATTTTCCTGTTATGAATCCTTGCTGCATCCTCAAATGGACAGTTTCCTGCTGTGTGGCAGACTGAGTACTCTAGTCGTGTAGAGGTGAGCCCAATTCCTGGTGCCTTGGAGGCAGGCAAACCGAGAGGGGACCCTCAGCAGAAGACCCAGGGTTAGGTTAGGCCCCAAGAGGCAGCAGGTGTGACCTTCCCAGTGCTCATAGAGTTCCCAGGCCTGCTGAGATGAGGGCACCTGGGAGGGTGAGTGTGAGCCTTGTGGTTTCACCCAGGAGGGCACAAAGTTTGGGGTTCACCAGAAGGGGCTCTTGGGGGGTGCCCCAATTCTCTTGCCCTGAAAGCTCTGTTTTGCCCCAAAATGGTACAGTTTCCTGTGGGGTGCAGGCTGAGTCCTACAGTGGGGCCTGGGTGTCCCCAGTTCCCCAGAGTTGGGCACAGGCTCCTGGGGAGGGGCCCCTTTTTGGCCAACCTAGGGTAAGGGTTAGGGTCCAGGAGCCCCACAGGCCTGAACTGCCGGCTGTGTGGCGAGCTCTACAGATGGCTGAGATGAGGGCATGGGGGAGGGTGAGCATGGGCCTCAGGGTTGGGGCTCAGGGGGCCACCGAAAATGGTGACGGGCTCCGGGGGCCTTCCCAAGTTCTCGTACCCTGTATGCTCTGTGGCACCCCAAGGGGCACGGTTTCCTGTGGAGTGGCAAGCTGAGTCATGTGATGGGGCACAGGTGTCCCAATTCCCCACGGCTGCAGCGCCAGGTCCANCACTGTTTCCACACTTTGTCTGTTATGGATATGGTTGCTATGAACACTGGGGTGCGTGTGTCCCGTCTTTTCGCTACCTCTGTCCCTTTGGGGTAAATACCCGGTAGTGCAATTGCTGGGACATAGGGTAGTTTTATATATAACTTCTTGAGGAAACTCCGTACCATTTGCAAGAGTGGCTGTACCGGACTGCATTCCCACAGGAGTGTAAGAGGGTTCCCCTTTCTCCACATCCTCTTCAACATTTATGGTTTCAGGTCTTGTTATTTTTAGATATTCAGCCTCGTGATATATGACATCTATAGGGGCTTAGATTCGTATTTCCCCGAAGCCAAGTGATGTGAAGCATTTTTGCATGGCTCTCTTGGTCACCAGTACGTCGTCATCAGTGAAATGACTTCCTATTGTAATCCATCTCAAGACCTAAAGCTGGGTAAGGCACTGAAGCTGGGTGATGCCATCGGTTGGAATCGTGGAGAATTTCAAAAGATCTCCGTGGAGAGCGAGTTGAAAGGTCAGTGTGAAGGTACTAATTAGATCCGGGAGATTTTTGAAAGTGGAGATTCCCTTGGACGGGCTGAGGGGGCCCTCTGATTTTCCTGCTCTGAATCCTTGCTGCAGCCCCAAATGGACAGTTTCCTGCTGTGGGGCAGACTGAGTACTCTAGTCGTGCAGAGGTGAGCCCAAATCCTGGTGCCTTGGAGGCAGGCAAACAGGGAGGGGACCCTCCGCAGAAGACCCAGGGTTAGGTTAGGCCCCAAGAGACAGGAGGTGTGACCTTCCCAGTGCTCATAGAGTTCCCAGGCCTGCTGAGATGAGGGCCCCGGGGAGGGTGAGTGTGAGCCTTGTGGTTTCACCCAGGAGGGCACAAAGTTTGGGGTTCACCAGAAGGGGCTCTTGGGGGGTGCCCCAATTCTCTTGCCCTGAAAGCTCTGTTTTGCCCCAAAATGGTACAGTTTCCTGTGGGGTGCAGGCTGAGTCCTACAGTGGGGCCTGGGTGTCCCCAGTTCCCCAGAGTTGGGCACAGGCTCCTGGGGAGGGGCCCCTTTTTGGCCAACCTAGGGTAAGGGTTAGGGTCCAGGAGCCCCACAGGCCTGAACTGCCGGCTGTGTGGCGAGCTCTACAGATGGCTGAGATGAGGGCATGGGGGAGGGTGAGCATGGGCCTCAGGGTTGGGGCTCAGGGGGCCACCGAAAATGGTGACGGGCTCCGGGGGCCTTCCCAAGTTCTCGTACCCTGTATGCTCTGTGGCACCCCAAGGGGCACGGTTTCCTGTGGAGTGGCAAGCTGAGTCATGTGATGGGGCACAGGTGTCCCAATTCCCCACGGCTGCAGCGCCAGGTCCATGGGGAGGGGCCCCTGCACAGATGACCTAGGGTAGGGTTAGGGCCCAGGAGCCCCGCAGGCCAGATCTGCCCACTATGTGGTGAGCTCCGCAGCGGGTGAGGTAAAGGCACAGGGGAGAGTGAGCATAGACTTCAGGGTTGGGGCTTGGGGATCACCAAAGTTTGTGGGGCCTCGAGGGGCCCTCCCAGTTCTCCTGCTCTGAATGCTCTGGGGCACCACAAGGGGTATGGTTTCCTGAGGGGTGGCAGGCTGAGTCTGGTGGTGGGGCTCAGGTGTCCCCAATCCCTGGGGCTGTGGCACCAGGCTCCTGGGGAGGGCTCCCCCCCACCCCGGGGCTGACCTAGGGTTAGGGTTAGGCCCTAGGAGCCCCACAGGCCTGATCTGCTGGCTGTAAGGCGAGTTATGCGGGCTGAGGTGAGGGTGTGGGGAGGGTGAGTGTGGGCCTCAGGGTTGGGGTGCGGGAGGCCTCTGAAGGTCACTGGGGGCTCAGGGGTGCCCTCCAGGTTTTCCCGCCCTGAATGATCTATGGACCCCCAAGGGGCGGGGCCAGACCCCTGGGGAGGGGCCTTTTCACAGGTGCCCTAGGGTAGGTTTAGGGCCCAGGAGCCCCGCAGGCCGGATCTGCCAGCTATGTGGCGAACTCCGTTTTGGGATGGAGGTGAAGACGCATGGGAGGGTGAGCGTGGGCTTCAAGGTTGGGTGTTGGGGATCGCAGAAGGTTGTGGGGGGCTCCGGGGACCCTCCCAGTTCTCCTGCCCTGAATGCTCTGGGGCACCGTAAGAGGCACAGTTTCCTGCTGGGTGGCAGGCTGAATCTGGCAGTGGGGCTCAGTTGTCCCCAGTTCCAAGAGCTGTGGTGCCAGGCCCCTAGAGAGGGTTAGGTTATGGGTTAGGGTTCAGCCCTAGGAGCCCGACAGTGTTAGGGTTTGGCCCCAGGAGCCCGACTGTGTTAGGGTACGCGTTAGGATACAGGTTAGGGTACGGGTTAGTGTTAGTGTGGGTTAGGGTAAGGGTTAGGGTTATGGTTAGGGTACGGGTTAGGGTTAGGGTGAGGGTACGTGTTAGGGAATGGGTTAGGGTTTGGGTTAGGGTACAGTTTAGGAAGCGGGTTAGGGTACGGATTAGAATTAGGGCTTAGGGTTAGGGTATGGGTTAGGGGTAGGGTACGGATAGGGTTAAGATACGGGTATGGGTTAGAGTACGGGTACAGGTTAGGGTTAGGGTACGGGTTAGGGTATGGGTTAGTGTACCGTTTAGGGTTAGGGTACGGGTTAGGGTTAGGGTATGGGTTAGGGTATGGGTTAGGTTTAGGTTGGGGTTAGGGTACGGGTTAGGGTACGGGTAAGGGTTAGGGTATGCGTTAGGGTATGGTTAGGGTACGTGTTCTGGTANGGCGAGCTATGCGGGCTGAGGTGAGGGTGTGGGGAGGGTGAGTGTGGGCCTCAGGGTTGGGGTACGGGAGGCCTCTGAAGGTCACTGGGGGCTCAGGGGTGCCCTCCAGGTTTTCCCGCCCTGAATGATCTATGGACCCCCAAGGGGCGGGGCCAGACCCCTGGGGAGGGGCCTTTTCACAGGTGCCCTAGGGTAGGTTTAGGGCCCAGGAGCCCCGCAGGCCGGATCTGCCAGCTATGTGGCGAACTCCGTTTTGGGATGGAGGTGAAGACGCATGGGAGGGTGAGCGTGGGCTTCAAGGTTGGGTGTTGGGGATCGCAGAAGGTTGTGGGGGGCTCCGGGGACCCTCCCAGTTCTCCTGCCCTGAATGCTCTGGGGCACCGTAAGAGGCACAGTTTCCTGCTGGGTGGCAGGCTGAATCTGGCAGTGGGGCTCAGTTGTCCCCAGTTCCAAGAGCTGTGGTGCCAGGCCCCTAGAGAGGGTTAGGTTATGGGTTAGGGTTCAGCCCTAGGAGCCCGACAGTGTTAGGGTTTGGCCCCAGGAGCCCGACTGTGTTAGGGTTCACGTTAGGATACAGGTTAGGGTACGGGTTAGTGTTAGTGTGGGTTAGGGTAAGGGTTAGGGTTATGGTTAGGGTACGGGTTAGGGTTAGGGTGAGGGTACGTGTTAGGGAATGGGTTAGGGTTTGGGTTAGGGTACAGTTTAGGAAGCGGGTTAGGGTACGGATTAGAATTAGGGCTTAGGGTTAGGGTATGGGTTAGGGGTAGGGTACGGATAGGGTTAAGATACGGGTATGGGTTAGAGTACGGGTACAGGTTAGGGTTAGGGTACGGGTTAGGGTATGGGTTAGTGTACCGTTTAGGGTTAGGGTACGGGTTAGGGTTAGGGTATGGGTTAGGGTATGGGTTAGGTTTAGGTTGGGGTTAGGGTACGGGTTAGGGTACGGGTAAGGGTTAGGGTATGCGTTAGGGTATGGTTAGGGTACGTGTTCTGGTACGGGTTAGGTTTTGAGTTAGGGTTAGCGTTAGGATTAGGGGTTAGTGTTAGGGTTTAGGGTTAGGGGTTAGGGTTAGGGTGGGGTACCAAAGCACCTTGATTCCTGTTCCACCTTCCATTAGGCCAATGTGACTTGAAGGGCTTAATCTGACACTTTGTTTTTGGCTCTAAGTGGTGGATCCTTCCCAGGCGCACACATCCAATGTGGAATCGGTGTCCCCATTGAAATGACTAATGTTAGCTGGAGGTGTTTTCATGGGTGGTCTGGTTTATTACCAATGAGAAGGGCGCTGAGTCCTCGAAACTCCAGAACCTTTTCATTCATGCTCCCTTACTACTGAGAGATGATGTTCGTTGGTCTTTCAGTGGATAGTGTGGTGTCTCAGAGACCATTCATTGGCACTCTCTTCAGGCTTCCATGAACACTTTCCCTCATATTTCCCTATTCAGGAAGGATGATGAGAGGGCTGAGATGGTCCCTGTATGGTGTTTTTTCTGATGGACATGTTTTCGGGCTTTTCGTTCCATTGCCACCACCAGTTTTGATAGGATTTACCCAGGAAGCAAACATTTCGTTGGAAGCGGGTTTTGGCCAAATTTTTTTCTCGGGACTGTGTTCGTCGGATTACGCTCACGGTACCAATGCACCTTGATTCCTGTTTCACCTTCCATAAGGCCCATGTGAGTTGAAGGGCTTTATCCTCACACTTTGTTTCCTGGCTCTAAGTGCTGGATCCTTCCCAGGCCCATACACCCAATGTGGAATCGGGGTCCCCAATGAAAAGGCTGATGTTAGCTGGAGGTGTTTTCCTGGACGCTCTGGTTTATTACCAATAAGAACGGCGCTCAGTTCCCGAAATTCCTGAACCTTTTTATTCATGCTCCCTTACTCATGAGAGATGATGTTCGTTGGTATTTCCCTGGATAGTGTGTTGTCTCAGAGACCACTATGTGGCACTCTCGACAGGCTTCCGGTACCACGTTCCCTAATGTTTCCCGATTCACTAAGGATGATGATACGGCTGAGATGGTCCCTGTACGGTGTTTTTTCTGGCGGACATATTTATGGACTTTCGTTCCATTGCCACTACCAGTTTTGATAGGATTTACCCAGGAAGCAAACTTTTCGTTGGAAGGGGGTTTTTGCAAAATTTTGTTTCTCGGTTCTGTGTTCACGGGTTTCACTCACGGTACCAAAACATCTTGACTCCTTTCCACCTTCCATAAGGCCGATGTGACTTGAAGGGCTTTCCTGACACTTTGTTTTTGGCTCAAAGTTGTGGATCCTTCCCAGGCCAATACAAACAATGTGGAATCGGAGTCCCCATTGAAAAGGCTGATGTTAGCTTTAGGTGTTTTCCTGGACCCTCTGGTTTATTACCAATAAGAAGGGCGCTGAGTCCTCATAATTCCAGAACCTTTTCATTCATGCTCCCTTACTCACGAGAGATGATGATCGTTGATATTTCCCTGGACTGTGTGGGGTCTCAGAGACCACTATGGGGCACTCTCGTCAGGCTTCCGCGACCACTTTCCCTCATGTTTCCCTATTCACGAAGGGTGATGATAGTGCTAAGACGGTCCCTGTACGGTGTTGTTTCTGACGGACGTGTTTTGGGCCTTTTCGTTCCATTGCCGCCAGCAGTTTTGACAGGATTTCCCCAGGGAGCAAGCATTTCGTTGGAAGCGGGTTTTGGCCGAATTGTGTTTCTCAGTGCTGTGTTCGTCGTGTTTCACTCACGGTACCAAAGCCCCTTGATTCCTGTTCCACCTTCCATAAGGCCGTCGTGACTTCAAGGGCTTTCCCCTCACACTTTGTTTCTTGGTTCTAAGGGCTGGATCCTCCCCAGGCCCCTACACCCAATGTGGAATCGGGGTCCCCAGTGAAAAGGCTGCTGTTCGCTGGAGGTGTTTCCCTGGACGCTCTGCTTTATTACCAATGAGAAGGGCGCTGAGTCCTCGAAAATCCTGAACCTTTTCATTCATGCTCCCTTACTCACGAGAGATGATGATCGTTGATATTTCCCTGGACTGTGTGGGGTCTCAGAGACCACTATGGGGCACTCTCGTCAGGCTTCCGCGACCACTTTCCCTCATGTTTCCCTATTCACGAAGGGTGATGATAGTGCTAAGACGGTCCCTGTACGGTGTTGTTTCTGACGGACGTGTTTTGGGCCTTTTCGTTCCATTGCCGCCAGCAGTTTTGACAGGATTTCCCCAGGGAGCAAGCATTTCGTTGGAAGCGGGTTTTGGCCGAATTGTGTTTCTCAGTGCTGTGTTCGTCGTGTTTCACTCACGGTACCAAAGCCCCTTGATTCCTGTTCCACCTTCCATAAGGCCGTCGTGACTTCAAGGGCTTTCCCCTCACACTTTGTTTCTTGGTTCTAAGGGCTGGATCCTCCCCAGGCCCCTACACCCAATGTGGAATCGGGGTCCCCAGTGAAAAGGCTGCTGTTCGCTGGAGGTGTTTCCCTGGACGCTCTGCTTTATTACCAATGAGAAGGGCGCTGAGTCCTCGAAAATCCTGAACCTTTTCATTCATGCTCCCTTACTCACGAGAGATGATGATCGTTGATATTTCCCTGGACTGTGTGGGGTCTCAGAGACCACTATGGGGCACTCTCGTCAGGCTTCCGCGACCACTTTCCCTCATGTTTCCCTATTCACGAAGGGTGATGATAGTGCTAAGACGGTCCCTGTACGGTGTTGTTTCTGACGGACGTGTTTTGGGCCTTTTCGTTCCATTGCCGCCAGCAGTTTTGACAGGATTTCCCCAGGGAGCAAGCATTTCGTTGGAAGCGGGTTTTGGCCGAATTGTGTTTCTCAGTGCTGTGTTCGTCGTGTTTCACTCACGGTACCAAAGCCCCTTGATTCCTGTTCCACCTTCCATAAGGCCGTCGTGACTTCAAGGGCTTTCCCCTCACACTTTGTTTCTTGGTTCTAAGGGCTGGATCCTCCCCAGGCCCCTACACCCAATGTGGAATCGGGGTCCCCAGTGAAAAGGCTGCTGTTCGCTGGAGGTGTTTCCCTGGACGCTCTGCTTTATTACCAATGAGAAGGGCGCTGAGTCCTCGAAAATCCTGAACCTTTTCATTCATGCTCCCTTACTCACGAGAGATGATGATCGTTGATATTTCCCTGGACTGTGTGGGGTCTCAGAGACCACTATGGGGCACTCTCGTCAGGCTTCCGCGACCACTTTCCCTCATGTTTCCCTATTCACGAAGGGTGATGATAGTGCTAAGACGGTCCCTGTACGGTGTTGTTTCTGACGGACGTGTTTTGGGCCTTTTCGTTCCATTGCCGCCAGCAGTTTTGACAGGATTTCCCCAGGGAGCAAGCATTTCGTTGGAAGCGGGTTTTGGCCGAATTGTGTTTCTCAGTGCTGTGTTCGTCGTGTTTCACTCACGGTACCAAAGCCCCTTGATTCCTGTTCCACCTTCCATAAGGCCGTCGTGACTTCAAGGGCTTTCCCCTCACACTTTGTTTCTTGGTTCTAAGGGCTGGATCCTCCCCAGGCCCCTACACCCAATGTGGAATCGGGGTCCCCAGTGAAAAGGCTGCTGTTCGCTGGAGGTGTTTCCCTGGACGCTCTGCTTTATTACCAATGAGAAGGGCGCTGAGTCCTCGAAAATCCTGAACCTTTTCATTCATGCTCCCTTACTCACGAGAGATGATGATCGTTGATATTTCCCTGGACTGTGTGGGGTCTCAGAGACCACTATGGGGCACTCTCGTCAGGCTTCCGCGACCACTTTCCCTCATGTTTCCCTATTCACGAAGGGTGATGATAGTGCTAAGACGGTCCCTGTACGGTGTTGTTTCTGACGGACGTGTTTTGGGCCTTTTCGTTCCATTGCCGCCAGCAGTTTTGACAGGATTTCCCCAGGGAGCAAGCATTTCGTTGGAAGCGGGTTTTGGCCGAATTGTGTTTCTCAGTGCTGTGTTCGTCGTGTTTCACTCACGGTACCAAAGCCCCTTGATTCCTGTTCCACCTTCCATAAGGCCGTCGTGACTTCAAGGGCTTTCCCCTCACACTTTGTTTCTTGGTTCTAAGGGCTGGATCCTCCCCAGGCCCCTACACCCAATGTGGAATCGGGGTCCCCAGTGAAAAGGCTGCTGTTCGCTGGAGGTGTTTCCCTGGACGCTCTGCTTTATTACCAATGAGAAGGGCGCTGAGTCCTCGAAAATCCTGAACCTTTTCATTCATGCTCCCTTACTCATGAGAGATGATGTTCGTTGGTCTTTCCCTGGATAGTGTGGTGTCTCAGAGACCAGTCTTTGGCACTCTCATCAGGTTTCCGCGACCACTTTCCCTCATGTTTCCCTATTCATGATGGATGATTATACTGCTAAGACCGTTCCTGTACGGTGTTGTTTCTGACGGACATGTTTATGGCCTATTCGTTCCATTGCCACTACCAGTTTTGATAGGATTTACCCAGTAAGAAAATATTTCGTTGGAAGCGGGTTTTTGCCAAATTTTGTTTCTCAGCGCTGTGTTTGTCGGGTTTTACTCACGGTACCAAAACACCTTGATTCCTCTTCCACCTTCCATAAAGCCTATGTGAGTTGAAAGGCTTTTCCCTGAGATTTTGTTTCTTGGCCCTAAGTGGTAGATCATTCCCCGGCGCATGCGCACAATGTGGAATCGGGGTCCCCATTGAAAAGGCTGATGTTAGCTGGAGGTGTTTTCCTGGGCGCTCTGTTTATTAACAATAAGAAGGGCTCTCAGTCCCCGAAATTCCTGAACCTTTTTATTCATGCTCCCTTACTCATGAGAGATGATGTTCGTTGGTCTTTCTCTGGATATTGTGGTGTCCCAGTGATCAGTCTTTGGCAATCTCTTCAGGAATCCAAGACCACTTTCCCTCATGTTTCCCTATTCACGAAGGATGATGATAGTGCTAAGACGTTCCCTGTATGGTGTTGTTTCTGACGGATATGTTTATGACCTTTCGTTCCATTGCCACCCCTAGTTTTGATAGGGTTTACCCAGGAAGGAAACATTTCGTTGGAAGCGGGTGTTTGCCAAATTCTGTTTCTCAGTGCTGTGTTCATCTGGTTTCACTCACGGTGCCAAAGCACCTTGATCCTTGTTCCAACTTCCATAAGGCCGATGTGACTTGAAGGGCTTTGTCCTACACTTTGTTTCTTGGCTCTAACTGGTGGATCCTTCCCAGGCCCATACACCCGATGTGGAATCGTAGTCCCCATTGAAAAGGCTGATGTTAGCTGGAGGGGTTTTATTGGGCACTCTGGTTTAATACCAAAAAGAATGGCGCTGAGTCCTCGAAATTCCAGAACTTTTTCATTCATGCTCCCTTACGCATGATAGATGATGTTCGTTGGTCTTTCCCTGGATAGTGTGGTGTTGCAGAGACCAGTCTTTGGCACTCTCGTCAGGCTTCCGTGACCACTTTCCCTCATGTTTCCCTATTCACGAAGGATGATGAGAGGGCTAAGACGGTCCCTGTACGGTGTTGTTTCTGACGGACATGTTTATGGCCTATTCATTCCATTGCCACCAGCGGTTTTTAGAGGATTTACCGAGGATGCAAACATTTTGTTGGAAGCGGGTTTTTGCCAAATTTTGTTTCTCAGTTCTGTGTTCGTCGGGCTTCATCATGGCACCAAAGCACCTTGACCCCTGTTCCACTTTCCATAAGGCTGATGTGACTTGAAGGGCTTTATCCTGACACTTTGTTTCTTGTCTCCAATTGGTGGATCCTTCCCAGGCCCATACACCAAATGTGGAATTGTGGTCCCCATTGAATATGCTGATGTTAGCTGGAGGTGTTTTCCTGTGAGCTCTGGTTTATTACGAATAAGAAGGGTGCTGAGTCTTCAAAATTCCCGATCCTTTTCATTCATGCTCCATTACTCATGAGAGTTGATGTTCTTTGGTCTTTCCCTGGATGATGTGGTGTCTCAGAGACCAGTCTTTGGCAATCTCCTCAGGATTCTGCAATCAGTTTCCCTCGTGTTTCCCTATTCACGAAGGATGAAGAGAGGGCTAAGACGGTCCCTGTACGGTGTTGTTTCTGACGGACATATTTATGGCCTTTTTGTTCCATTGCCACCACCAGTTAATAGGATTTATCCAGGAAGCATACATTTCGTTGGAAGCTTGCTTTTGCCAAATTTTGTTTCTGATTTCTGTGTTCGTCAGTTTCATTCATGGTACCAAAGCACCTTGATTTCTGTTCCACCTTCCATAAGGCTGATGTGACTTCAAGGGCTTTATCCTCACACTTGTTTCTTGGCTTGAGTGTTGGATCCTTCCCAGGGCCATACACCCAATGTGGAATCGGGTTCCCCATTGAAAAGGCTGATGTTAGCTTGAGTTGTTTTCCTGGACGCTCTGGTTTATCACCAATAAGAAGGGCACTGAGTCCCCGAAATTTTAGAACATTTTCATTTATGCTCCCTTACTCATGAGAGATGATGTTCGTTGATATTTCCCTGGATTGTGTGGTGTCTCAGAGACCACTATGTGGCACTCTCGTCAGGCTTCCGTGACCACTTTCCCTCGTGTTTCCCTATTCACGAAGGATGAAGATAGGGCTGCGATGGTTCCTGTAAAATGTTTCTCCCAGATACGTTTATGGCATTTTCGTACAATTGCAACAACCACTTTTGATAGGATTTACCCATGAGGCAAAAATTTAATTGGAAGCGGGTTTTTGCCAATTTTTTTTCTCATTTCTGTGTTCCTCGGGTTTCACTCATGGTGCCAAAGCACCTTGATTCTTGTTCCACCTTCCATAAGGCTGATGTGACTTGAAGGGCTTTATCCTGACACCTTGCTTCTTGACTCTAAGTGGTGGATATTTCCCAGTCCATACACCCAATGTGGAATTGGTGTCAACATTGAGGAAGCTGATGTTAGCTGGAGGTGTTTTCTAGGGCACTCTGGTGTTTTACCAATGTGAAGGTTGGTGAGTTCTCCAAATTCTAGAAACTTTTCTTTCATCCTCCCTCACTCGTGAGAGAAGATGTTCAGTGGTCTCTCCCTGGAAAATGTGGTGTCTCAGAGACCAGTGTTAGGCACTCTCGACAGGCTTCCATGAAGACTTTCCCTCATGTTTCCATATTCACAAAAGATGATGATAGCACCAAGACGGTTCCTGTACAGTGTTGTTTCTGATGGATATGTTTATGATCTTTTCGTTCCATTGCCACAACCACATTTGATAGGATTTACCCAGGAAGCAAAAATTCATTGGAATCGGGTTTTTGCCAAATTTTGTTTCTTACTGCTGTGTTCGTCGGGTTTCACTCATGGAACCAAAGCACCTTGATTCCTATTCCACCTTTCAAAAGGCCGATGTGACTTGAATTGCTTTATCCTGACACTTTGTTTCTTGGCTCTAAGTGGTGGACCTTTCCCAGTCCCCTACACCCAATGTGGAATCTTGGTCCCCATTGAGGAGGATGATGTTAGGTGGAGGTGTTTTCCTGGAAGCTTGTTTATTGCCAATGAGAAGGGCGCTGATTCCTCAAAATACCAGAGTCTTTATTCATGCTCCCTTACTCATGAGAGATGATGTTCATTGGTATTTCCATGGAGAGTTGTGTCTCAGAGACCAGTGTTTGGCTCTCTCGTCAGGCTTCCATGACCTCTTTCCCTCATGTTTCCCTATTCACGAAGGATGATGTTAGTGCTAAGATGGTTCCTGTACAGTGTTTTTTCTTACAGACATATTTATGGCGTTTCATTCTTTCGCCACAACCACTTTGGTAGGATTTAATTTGTAAGCAAAAATATCTTTGGTAGGTGGTTTTTGCAAAACTTTGTTTCTCAGTGCTGTGTTCTTCGGGTTTCACTCATGGTACCAAAGCACCTTGATTCCTGTGCCACCTTCCATAATTCTGATGTGAGTTTAAGGGCTTTAACCTGGCACTTTGTTTCTTTGCTCTAAGTTTTCGATCTTTATCAGTCCCATACACCCAATGTGCAATCGGGATCCACATTCAGGAGTCTGATGTAAGCTGTCGGTGTTTTCCTGGATACTCTGGTTTATTACCAATGCTAAGTTGCTGCGTCCTCGAAATTCTAGAAACTTTTCATTCATGCTCCCTTACTCATGAGAGATGATGTTCGTTGATATTTCCCTGGATTGTGTGGTGTCTCAGAGACCACTATGTGGCACTCTCGTCAGGCTTCCGTGACCACTTTCCCTCGTGTTTCCCTATTCACGAAGGATGAAGATAGGGCTGCGATGGTTCCTGTAAAATGTTTCTCCCAGATACGTTTATGGCATTTTCGTACAATTGCAACAACCACTTTTGATAGGATTTACCCATGAGGCAAAAATTTAATTGGAAGCGGGTTTTTGCCAATTTTTTTTCTCATTTCTGTGTTCCTCGGGTTTCACTCATGGTGCCAAAGCACCTTGATTCTTGTTCCACCTTCCATAAGGCTGATGTGACTTGAAGGGCTTTATCCTGACACCTTGCTTCTTGACTCTAAGTGGTGGATATTTCCCAGTCCATACACCCAATGTGGAATTGGTGTCAACATTGAGGAAGCTGATGTTAGCTGGAGGTGTTTTCTAGGGCACTCTGGTGTTTTACCAATGTGAAGGTTGGTGAGTTCTCCAAATTCTAGAAACTTTTCTTTCATCCTCCCTCACTCGTGAGAGAAGATGTTCAGTGGTCTCTCCCTGGAAAATGTGGTGTCTCAGAGACCAGTGTTAGGCACTCTCGACAGGCTTCCATGAAGACTTTCCCTCATGTTTCCATATTCACAAAAGATGATGATAGCACCAAGACGGTTCCTGTACAGTGTTGTTTCTGATGGATATGTTTATGATCTTTTCGTTCCATTGCCACAACCACATTTGATAGGATTTACCCAGGAAGCAAAAATTCATTGGAATCGGGTTTTTGCCAAATTTTGTTTCTTACTGCTGTGTTCGTCGGGTTTCACTCACGGAACCAAAGCACCTTGATTCCTATTCCACCTTTCAAAAGGCCGATGTGACTTGAATTGCTTTATCCTGACACTTTGTTTCTTGGCACTAAGTGTTGGATCCTTCCCAGGCCCATACACCCAAAGGAAATCGAGGTCCGGAATGAAAAGGATGATGTTAGCAGGAGGTGTTTTCCTGGACGCTCTGGTTTATTAGCAATAAGAAGGGGGCTGAGTCCCCGAAATTCCAGAACCTTTTCATTTATGATCCCTTACTCATGAGAGATGATATTCTTTGATATATCCCTGGATTGTGTGGAGCCTCAGAGACCACAATGTGACACTCTCGTCAGGCTTCCGCGACAGTTTTCCCTCATGTTTCCCTATTCACGAATGATGATGATAGGGCTAAGATGGTTCCTGTATGGTATTGTTTCTTACGGACTAGTTTATGGCCTTTTCGTTCCATTGCCACAACCAGTTTTGATAGGATTTACCCAGGAAGCAAACATTTCGTTGGAAGCGGGTTTTTGCCAAATTTTGTTTCTCAGGGCTGTGTTCGCCGGGTTTCACTCACAGTACCAAAGCACCTTGATTCCTGTTCCACCTTCCATAAGGCCGTTGTGACTTGAAGGGTTTTATCCTGACACTGTGTCTTGGCTCTAAGTGGTGGATCATTCCCAGTCGCATTCACCCAATGTGGAATCAGGGTCCACAGTGGGGAGGCTGATGTTAGCTGGAGGTGTTTTCCTGGACGCTCTGCTTTATTACCAATGAGAAGGGCGCTGAGTCCTCGAAAATCCGGAAGGTTTTCATTCATGCTCCCTTACTCACGAGAGATGATGATCGTTGATATTTCCCTGGACTGTGTGGTGTCTCAGAGACCACTGTGGGGCACTCTCGTCAGGCTTCCGCGACCACTTTCCCTCATGTTTCCCTATTCACGAAGGGTGATGATAGTGCTAAGACGGTCCCTGTACGGTGTTGTTTCTGACGGACATATTTATGGCCTTTTTGTTCCATTGCCACCACCAGTTAATAGGATTTATCCAGGAAGCATACATTTCGTTGGAAGCTTGCTTTTGCCAAATTTTGTTTCTGATTTCTGTGTTCGTCAGTTTCATTCATGGTACCAAAGCACCTTGATTTCTGTTCCACCTTCCATAAGGCTGATGTGACTTCAAGGGCTTTATCCTCACACTTGTTTCTTGGCTTGAGTGTTGGATCCTTCCCAGGGCCATACACCCAATGTGGAATCGGGTTCCCCATTGAAAAGGCTGATGTTAGCTTGAGTTGTTTTCCTGGACGCTCTGGTTTATCACCAATAAGAAGGGCACTGAGTCCCCGAAATTTTAGAACATTTTCATTTATGCTCCCTTACTCATGTGAGATGATGTTCGTTGATATTTCCCTGGATTGTGTGGTGTCTCAGAGACCACTATGTGGCACTCTCGTCAGGCTTCCGTGACCACTTTCCCTCGTGTTTCCCTATTCACGAAGGATGAAGATAGGGCTGCGATGGTTCCTGTAAAATGTTTCTCCCAGATACGTTTATGGCATTTTCGTACAATTGCAACAACCACTTTTGATAGGATTTACCCATGAGGCAAAAATTTAATTGGAAGCGGGTTTTTGCCAATTTTTTTTCTCATTTCTGTGTTCCTCGGGTTTCACTCATGGTGCCAAAGCACCTTGATTCTTGTTCCACCTTCCATAAGGCTGATGTGACTTGAAGGGCTTTATCCTGACACCTTGCTTCTTGACTCTAAGTGGTGGATATTTCCCAGTCCATACACCCAATGTGGAATTGGTGTCAACATTGAGGAAGCTGATGTTAGCTGGAGGTGTTTTCTAGGGCACTCTGGTGTTTTACCAATGTGAAGGTTGGTGAGTTCTCCAAATTCTAGAAACTTTTCTTTCATCCTCCCTCACTCGTGAGAGAAGATGTTCAGTGGTCTCTCCCTGGAAAATGTGGTGTCTCAGAGACCAGTGTTAGGCACTCTCGACAGGCTTCCATGAAGACTTTCCCTCATGTTTCCATATTCACAAAAGATGATGATAGCACCAAGACGGTTCCTGTACAGTGTTGTTTCTGATGGATATGTTTATGATCTTTTCGTTCCATTGCCACAACCACATTTGATAGGATTTACCCAGGAAGCAAAAATTCATTGGAATCGGGTTTTTGCCAAATTTTGTTTCTTACTGCTGTGTTCGTCGGGTTTCACTCATGGAACCAAAGCACCTTGATTCCTATTCCACCTTTCAAAAGGCCGATGTGACTTGAATTGCTTTATCCTGACACTTTGTTTCTTGGCTCTAAGTGGTGGACCTTTCCCAGTCCCCTACACCCAATGTGGAATCTTGGTCCCCATTGAGGAGGATGATGTTAGGTGGAGGTGTTTTCCTGGAAGCTTGTTTATTGCCAATGAGAAGGGCGCTGATTCCTCAAAATACCAGAGTCTTTATTCATGCTCCCTTACTCATGAGAGATGATATTCATTGGTATTTCCATGGAGAGTTGTGTCTCAGAGACCAGTGTTTGGCTCTCTCGTCAGGCTTCCATGACCTCTTTCCCTCATGTTTCCCTATTCACGAAGGATGATGTTAGTGCTAAGATGGTTCCTGTACAGTGTTTTTTCTTACAGACATATTTATGGCGTTTCATTCTTTCGCCACAACCACTTTGGTAGGATTTAATTTGTAAGCAAAAATATCTTTGGTAGGTGGTTTTTGCAAAACTTTGTTTCTCAGTGCTGTGTTCTTCGGGTTTCACTCATGGTACCAAAGCACCTTGATTCCTGTGCCACCTTCCATAATTCTGATGTGAGTTTAAGGGCTTTAACCTGGCACTTTGTTTCTTTGCTCTAAGTTTTCGATCTTTATCAGTCCCATACACCCAATGTGCAATCGGGATCCACATTCAGGAGTCTGATGTAAGCTGTCGGTGTTTTCCTGGATACTCTGGTTTATTACCAATGCTAAGTTGCTGCGTCCTCGAAATTCTAGAAACTTTTCATTCATGCTCCCTTACTCATGAGAGGTGATGTTCGTAGGTCTTTCCCTGGAGAGTGTGGTGTCTCAAAGACCATTGTTTGGCACTCTCGTCAGGCTTCCACAACCACATTCCCTCATCTTTCCCTTTTCATGAAGGATGATGATGTGCTAAGACGGTTCCTGTACAGTGTTGTTTCTTACGGATATGGTTATGGCATTTACGTTCCATTGCCACGTCCACTTTTCATAGGATTTAACTGGGAAGCAAAAATTTCATTGGAAGCGGGTTTTGCTAAATTTTGTTTCTCAGTGCTGTGTTTATTGGGTTTCACTCATGGTACCAAAGCACCTTGATTCCTGTACCAACTTCCATAAGGCCGATGTGACTTGAAGGGGTTTATCATGACACTTTGTTTCTTCGCTCTAACTGGTGGATCTTTCCCCGTCCCATACAACCAAAGTGGAATCGGTGTCCCCATTGAGGACGCTGATGTTAGCTGGAAGTGTTTCCTGGACGCTGTGATGTATTACCTATAAGAAGTGTGCTGAGTCCGCGAAATTCCAGAACCTTTTCATTCATGCTCTCTTACTCTTGAGAGATGATGTTTGTTGGTCTTCCCTGGATAGTGTGGTGTCTCAGAGACCAGTGTTTGGCTGTCTCGTCAGCCTTCCGCCACCTCTTTCCCTCACGGTTCCAAATTCATGAAATATGATGATAGGGTTAAGACTGTTCCCATACGTTGTTGTTTCTTACAGATATGTTTATGGCCTTTTAGTTCCATTGCCACATCTACTTTTCATAGCATTTCCACAGGAAGCAAAAATTTCATTGGAAGCGGGTTTTTGCCAAATTTTGTTTTTCAGTGCTGTTTTCCTCGTGTTTCACTCATGGTACCAAAACACCTTGATTCCTAGTCCACCTTCCATAAGGCAGATGTGACTTGAAGGGCTTTATATTGACACTTTGTTTGTTGGCTTTAAGTGGTTAATCTTTCCCAGTCCCATACAACCAATGTGGAATCGGGGTCCCCACTGAAGAGGCCAATGTTAGCTGGAGGTGTTTTCCTGGAAGCTCTGTTTTATTACCAATAAAAAGGGTGCCGAGTCCTCGAAATTCCAGAACCTTTCATACATGCTCTCTTTCTCATGAGAGATGATGTTCGTTGGTCTTTCCCTGGATATTGTGTTGTCTCACAGACCAGTGTTTGGCACTCTCGTCAGGCTTCCGTGACCACTTTCCCTCATGTTTCCCTATTCATGAAGGATGATGATAGGGCTAAGACAGTTCCTGTACGGAGTTGTTTCTTATGGATATGTTTGTGGCCTTTCATTCCATTGCCACAAGCACTTTTGATAGGATTTACCAATAAAACAAAAATTTCGTTGTAAGCGGGTTTTTTCAAATTTTGTTTCTCAGTTCTGTGTTCGTTGGGTTTCACTCATGGTACCAAAGCACCTTGATTCCTGATCCTCCTTGCATAAGGCTGATGTGACTTGCAGGGCTTTATCCTGACACTTTCTTTCTTGGCTGTAAGTGGTGGATCTTTCCCGGTCCCATAGACACAATGTGGATTCAGGGCCCATATTGAGGAGGGTGATGTTAGCTGGAGTTGTTTTCCTGGATGCTCTGGTTTATTACCCATAAGAATGCCACTCAGTACTCGAAATTCCAGAACCTTTTCATTCATGCTCCCTTCGTCAAGAGGGATGATGTCCGTTGTTCTTTCCCTAGATAGTGTGGTGTCTCATCAGTGAGCCTCTGCTCATTCAGGACAGGAGAACGGGCTGGGCCCTCTGATGCCCGGTGACCTTCAAAGACCCCCGCGCCAATATCTTGGGCCCACGCTCCTCCTCCAAGCCCCCTCCCCTCGGCCCGCCCCACCACTCGCTGCACAGCCATCAGGTCAGGCTTGCAGGCCTCCTGGGGCCTAACCATAACACTAGGTTGGCCCCCGAGGGCCCTTCCCAAGGGGCCTGGCACCTCAACGCTGGGGATTGGGGACACCCGAGACCCAGCACCAGTCTCACATGCCACAAGGTTGCCACCCGGGCCCATCGGGGCGCCGCCACTCATTCAGGACGGGAGAACGGGCAGTGCCCTCCATGCCCCTCGTGAGCTTTGAAGGACCCCCACTCCAAAACCCTTATGTCCACTCACCACCTCCCAGCGTCCTCACCTAGGCCCACCCCTCTTCTCGACGCACAGCCGTGGGCTCTGGCCTGCCGGCTTCCTAGGGGCTAACCCTAACCCTAGTTGGCTACCCGAGTGACACTTCCCAGGGGCATGGCACCACAACGCTACGTATTGGGGACCCCCGAGCCCCAGCAACAGACTCATCCAGTCGCCAGACCGCCACCCATGGCCATCGGGTGCTGCTCATTCAGGACGGGAGAATGGGCAGGGCCCTAAGAGACCCTAGCGACCATCCAAGGCCCCCCATGGCAAAGCCCTTGGGCCCATGGTCCCCCTCCCCAGCGTCCTCACCCCGGGCCGCCGCTCCGCTCGCCGCACAGCCGTCGGCTCTGGCTGCCGGCTTCCTGGGGGTTAACACTTACCCTAGGTCAGCCCCCGAACAGTCCTTACCAAGGGGCCTGACGCCGCAACGCTGGGGATTGGGAACCCCCTAGCCCCAGAGCCAGACTCACCCTGCCGCCAGGCCGCTACCCGGGCCCATCGGGGCGCCGCCGCTGATTAATGGTGGGAGAACAGGCAGGGCCCTCCGAGCCCTTGACGAAATTCGAAGTCCCCCCACGCCAAAACCCTTGGGCCCACTCTCCCCCTGCCAAGCACCTTCACCTCGGCCCCCCTCTGCTATCCGCACAGCCGTGGGCTTGGGCCTGCCGGCCTCCTGGGGGATAACACTAACCCTAGGTCTTCCCCGAGTGGCATTTCACAAGGGGCCTGGCACTGCACGCTGCGGATTGGGGACCCACGAGTGCCAGTGCCGGACTCACCCTGCCCCTAGACCGCCACCCAGGCCCATTGGGGTGCCGCCGCTCCTTCAGGGCGGGAGAACGGGCAGGGACCACCGAGCCCACAGCGACCTTCGAAGGTCCCCCGCACCAATACCCTTGGGACCACGCTCGTCCTGCCAAGTGCCCTCACCTCGGCCCGCCCCTCCGCTCCCTGCACAGCCGTCGGCTCGGGCCTGCCGGCCTCCTGGGGGCTAACCCTAACCCTATGTCGGCCCCCGAGGGGCCCTTCCCAAGGGGCCTGTCGCCCCAACGCTGGGGATTGGGGACACCCGAACCCCAATGCCAGACTCACCCTGCCTCTTGGCACCCACACGGGCCCAACGGGGCGCCGCCGCTCATTCAGGGCGGGAGAACGGCAGGGCCCTCTGAGCCGCCGGTGACTTTCGAAGGCCCCCAGCGCCAAAACCCTAGGGCCCACGCTCCTCCTCCCCAGGGCCCTCACCTCGTCCCGCCCCTCAGCTAGCCGCAGCACAGCCATTGGCTCGTGTCTGCCGGCCTCCTGGGGGCTATCCCTAACCCTACGTAGGCCCCAGAGGGACCATACCAAGGGGCCTGGCGCAGCAACGCTGGGGATTGGGGACACTAGAACCCCAGCGCCAGACTCACACTGCCGCCAGGCTGTCACCCGGGCCCATCGGGGCGCCGCCTCTCATTCAGGGCGGTAGAACGGGCAAGGCCCTCCGAGCTCCCGGCGACATTCGAAGTCCCTCCGCGCCTAAACCCTTGGGCCCACCCTCCCCTCCCCAACGCCCTCATCTTGGCCCGTCCCTCTGCTCACCACACAGCCGTCGGCTCGGGCCTTTGGCCTCCTGGCGTCTAACCCTAACTGGAAGTCGTCCCCGGGGTGCCCTTCTGAAGGGGCCTGGCACTGCAATGCTGGGAATTGGGGACCCCCAAGTCCCAGCACCAGACTCACCCTGCCGCCTGGCCGCCACCTGGGCCCATCGGGGCGCCGCCACTCATTCAGGGCGGGAGTACGGGCAGAGCCCTCCGAACCCCCTGCGACCATCAAAGGTCCCCTGCACCAAAACCCTTGGGCCCATGCTCCCCTTCCCCAGCACCCTCATCTCGGACTGCCCCGCCACTCGCCTCACAGCCGTGGGCTCGGGTCTGCCGTCCTCCTGGGGGCTAACCCTAACCCTAGGTCGGCCCCTGAGGGGCCCTTCCCAAGGGGCCTGGCACCGCAACCCTGGGGATTGGGGCCCCCGAGGCCGGCGCCAGACTCACTCTGCCGCCAGGCCACCACCCAGGCCCATCGGGGCGCCGCCTCTCATTCAGGACGGGAGAATGGGCAGGGCCCTCTGAGCCCCCGAGGACATTTGAAGGCCCCCCGCCCTAAAACCCTTCGGCCCCCGCTCCCCCTCCCCAGCGCGCTCACCTCGGCACGCCCCTCCACTCCCCACATAGCTGTCGGCGTGGGCCTGCGGGCCCCTTGGGGGCTAACTCTAACCCTAGGTCTTCCCCCCGAAGGGCACTTCCCAAGGGTCCTGGAGCCGCAACGCTGGGGATTGGGGACCCCTGAGCCCGAGCGCCAGACTCACCCTGCCGCCAGGCCGTCACCCAGGCCCATCACGAAGCTGCTGATCATTTTGGGCGTGAGAACAGGCAGGGCCCTCCTAGCCCTCGGTGACCTTTGAAGGCCCCCCGTGCCTGTGCCAGGGGAGGTTCACTTGGCCCCATCGGGCGGCTCTCATGACACCCACCAAACCAGAAGTAGGGGTCCCTTCTTGTGACTGCTGCCGAACCAGACGTTTTGGTGGGTCACGTGACCGCAGCCGAATCAGAATGTAGGTGTGGGTCACATGAACCCGCCGACCCGAGGTGGGCAGTCCGGCTCCATCTTCGATACCAGCGGGTGCCATCTTGGCCCAGGGTGGTGCCATCTCAGCTCAGGGCTTATTGAGCTAATGGGGACCACCTGCGTAGTACTAGGAGGGTCACGTGTGTGGTGGGAAGGGTCACTTGCCGGCCTGGGGCAAGTCATGTGACACCCGATGACCCGGAATTAGGGGACGGGTCACGTGAACCCCGCTGAACCGGATGTGGTCCGTCTGCCACTATCTTGGATCCCGGCGGACACCATCTTGTTTTGGGGCGGCGCCATCTTGGCTCAGGGCTTGATGAGCCTAAAGGGGACCACCTGCGTAGGTTCGGCAGATTACGTCTTTGGCGGGGGAGGGTCACTTGACCCCCAGGGAATGTCACGTGACCCCGCCGAACTGGAAGTGAGGGTGGATCACTTGACACCCGCCAAACCAGAATGTGGGTTCCGGTCATGTGACCCACGCCCAAACGGAAGTGACGGGTCCGGCGATGTATTTGATCCTGGCGGGGGCCATCTTGTCTCGGGGCAGGGCCATCTTGCCTCGGGGCTTAATGAGCCTAATGGGGACCACCTGTGGAGGTCTAGACGTGTTACGTGTGTGGCGGGGGAGGGTTACTTGGCGCCCTGGGACGGGTCACGTGACATCCGCCGAGCCGGAAGTGGGGTGCGGGTCACGTGACTGCCGCCGAGCCGAACCTGCGCAGGCAGGTCACGTGATTCTGAAGAACCAGAAGTGGGGGCGGTTACATGACTCCTGCCGAACTGGAAGTGTGGGCTGTTACATTACTCCTGCCGAACCGAAGTGGGGGTGAATCACGTGACATCCACCAAACCAGAATGAGGGTTCATGTCACGTGACCCCCGCCAAACCGAAAGTGGCCCATCCGGCGCCATCTTTGATCCTGGCGGGTGCTATCTTGGCCCGGGGCAGCGCAATTTAGCCTCGGGGCATAATGAGCCTAATGGGGACCACCTGCGAAGGTCTTGGCGGGTTACGTGTGTGGCGGGGAGGGTCACTTGCCCCATGGGGAGGGTCATGTGACCCCAAAATAACCGGAAGTGGGGTCGTGTCACGTGACTATCAGCGAACCGGAAGTGGGCAGTCCGTTGCAATCTTGGAACCAGGCAGGTGCCATCTTGGCTCGGGGCCATGCCATTTCGCTCGGGGCTTAATGAGCGTACTTGGGAGCACCTGAAGAAGTCCCGGCGAGTCACATGGGCTGGGGAAGGGTCACCTGACTCCCGCCGAACCGGAAGTGGCCTGTCTGGTGGCATCTGGGCTCGGGTCGGTGCCATCTGGGCTCAGGGCTTAATGAGCCTAATGGGGACCACCTGTGTAGGTCTAGGCGAGTCACGTGTGTGGTGAGGAAGGGTCACTTAACCCCCTGGGGCGGGTCACGTGACTGTCGCCGAACCGGAAGAGGGGGCAGATCATGTGACTCCCACCAAACCAGAAGTGGGGCGGTTCACGTGAAACCGCCGAACCGGAAGTGTCCCTTACAGCACTATCTGGGATGCCGGCGGGCGCCATCTTGGCTTGGGGCATAATGTCCCTAATGGGGACGACCTGCGTAGGTCTAGGCGGGGCATGTGTGTGGCGGGGAAGGTCACTTGCTCCCCTGGGTTGGTTCACGTGACACCTGCCGAACCAGTAGTGGCAGACAGGTCACGTGACTGTCACCGAACCGGGGCTGAGGGCGGGTAACTTGACTCCTGCCAAACCGGAAGTGGCCCGTCCACCACCATCTTGAATCCCGGTGGGCGTCATTTTGGCTCTGGGCTTAATGAGCCTAATGGGGACCACCTGCATAGGACTAGGCATTTCACGTGTGTGTGGCGGAAGGGTGTAACTTGCTCCCCTGTCGGTTCACGTGACACCCGCCGAACCGGTAGTGGCAGACGGGTCACGTGACTGTCGCCGAACCGGGAGTGGGGGCGGGTAAATTGACTCTCACCAAACCGGAAGTGGCCCGTCCGTCGTCACCTTGAATCCCGGCGGGCGTCATTTTGGCTCTGGGCTTAATGAGCCTAATGGGGACCACCTGCGTAGGACTAGGCATTTCACGTGTGTGGCAGGAAGGGGTAACTTGCCCCCCTGGGGTTGGCCACATGACACCCACCGAACCGGAAGTGGGGGACGTGTCACGACACTGCCACCGAGCTGGAAGTGGCCTGTCTGGTGCCATTTTGGATCCCGGTGGGCGCCTTTTTAGCTTGGGGCTTAATGAGCCTAAAGGGGACCAAATGCGTAGGTCTAGGCAGATCACGAGTGTGGCGGGAATGGTCACTTGCCCCCCTGGGGTGGGGCAAGTGACACCCGCTGAACCGGAAGTGTGGCCGTGTCACCTGACGCCCGTGGAACTGGAAGTGGGGGCGGGTCACCTGACTCCCGCTGAACCAGAAGTGGGGCTGGTCACGTGAATCCGCTGAACTGGAAGTGGCCCGTCCGGCGCCATCTGGGATCCCGGCGTGTGCCATCTCGCTCGAGGGTTAATGAGCCTAATGGGGACCACCTGTGTAGGTCTCGGTGGATCACGTGTGTGGTGGTGAAGGGTCACTTGCCCACCTGGAGCGGGTAACGTAACACCCGCCGTCCCGGAAGTGTGTCCGGGTCACCTGACACCTGAGGAACCAGAACTGGGGACGGGTCACGACTCTCCCACCGAACCAGAAGTGGCCCAACTGGCGCCATTTTTGAACCCGGCGGGTGCCATCTTGGCTCGGTATTTAATGAGACCAATGGAGACCACCTGCGTAGGTCTAGGCAGGTCACGTGCGTGGTGAGGAAGGGTCACATGCCCCCCTGGGGTGGGTCACGTGACTCCCGCCGAACTGGAAGTGAGGGACGGGTCACGTGACTCCCGCCGTACCGGAAGTGAGGGACGGGTCACGTGACTGTCGCCAAACCGGAAGTGGCCCATCTGGGGCCATTTTGTATCCCGGCGGGCGCCATTTTGGCTCGGGGCTAAATGAGCCTAATGGGGAACACCTGCGTAGGTCTAGGCATATCAAGTGTGTGGCGGGGAAGGTCACTTGCCACCCTTTGGGGGGGTCACATGACACCTGCCGAACCGGTATTGTGGCCGGGTCCCCTGACACCCGTGGAACCGGAAGTGGGGTGGGTCAGGTGACTCCCACCAAACCGGAAGTGAGGGACGGGTCATATCACTGTCGCCGAACCGGAAGTGGTGGTGGGTCACATGACTCCCGCCAAATCGGAAGTGGGAGTGATCACGTGACCCCCGCCAAACCGGAAGTGGGCCCTCCGGTGACATCTTGGATCCCGGCGGGCACCATCTTGGCTCCGGGTGGTGCCATCTTGGCTCGGTGATTAATGAGCCTAGTAGGGACCACCTGTGAAGGTCCGGGCAGGTCACGTGTGTGGACCGAAGGTTCACTTGTCCCCTGGGGCTGGTTACGTGGCAACCGTCGAACCGGAATTGGGGGATGGGTCACGTTACTCCCCCGATTTGGAATTGCGGGCGGGTCACATGACCCCTGCTAAACCCGAAGTGGGCCCTCCGGCGCCATCTTGGATACCGGCGGGTGCCTTAATGGCTAAGGGAGGCGGCATTTTGGTTCGGAGCTTAATGAGCCTATTTGGGGGCACCTGGAGAACCTCCGTCGAGTCCCTTGAGTGGGGGGAGGGTTACCTGACCCCCACCGAACCGGAAGTGGCCTGTCCAGTGCCATCTTGGATCTTGGAGGGTGCCATCTTGGCTTGGGGCTTAGTGAGCCAATAGGGGACCACCTGCATAGGTCTAGGCAGGTCCCGTGTATGGCGGGGAAGAATCACATGCCCCCCTGGGGCGGGTCATGTGACACCCGCGGTTCCGGAGTGGGGGCGGGTCACGTGACTCCCGCCGAACCAGAAGTGGGGGAGGAGTCACGTGATTGTTGCCGAATCAGAAGTGGGGATGGATCACGTGATTCCCTTGGAACCGGAAGTGGGGGTGGATCACGTGACACCCGCCAAACTGGAAGTGTGGGACGGGTCACGTGACTTCTGCTGAACCCAAAGTGGGGGCCTGTCATGTGACACCCGCCAAAATGGAAGTGGCCCGTCCCACACCATCTTGCATCCCGGTGGGCCCCATCCTAGCTCGGGGGCTTAATGAGCCTAATGGGGACCACCTGCATAGGTCTAGGCATTTCACGTGTGTGGTGGGAAGCAGTAACTTGTCCCCTGGTCTGGGCCACGTGATACCCTCCGAACCGGAATTGGGGAACGGGTCACGACACAGATGTCGAATCGCAAGTGGCCCGTCTGGCGCCATTTTGGATCCTGGCGGGAGTTATCTTGGCTCTGGGCTTAATGAGCCTAATGGGGACCACAGGCGTAGGTCTAGGCATTTCACGTGTGTGGCAGGAAGGGGTTACTTGCCCCCTGGGGTGGGCCACTTGACACCCGCTGAACCGAAAGTGAGGGATGGGTCACGACACTGCCGCCGAAATGGAAGTGGCCTCTCCAGTGCCATTTTGGATCCCGGCGGGCACATATTTGTCTCGGGGCTTAATGAACCTAATGGGGACCACCTGAGTAGGTCTAGGTGGGACACTGTGCACCAGGGAAGGGTCACTTGCCCCCCTGTGGTGGGTCACGTGACACCCTCTGAACCGGAAGTGGAGCCGGGACACGTATCTCCCGCCGAACCGGAAGTGGGAGTGGGTCACTTGACTCCCGCCGAACCGGAAGTGGCCAGTCTGGCGCCATATTGGATCCCGACGGGCACCATCTTGGCTCCGGGCGGCACCATCTTGGCTCGGTGCTTAACGAGCCTACTGGGGACCACCTGTGTAGGTCTAGGTGGGTCACATGTGTGGTGCCGAAGGTTCACTTGCCCCCCTGGGGCATGTCACATGATAATAGCCGAACCGGAAGTGGGGGATGGGTCACGTGACTGCCACCGTACCGGAAGTGCCCTTCCAGCGCCATCTTGGATCACAGCGGGTGCCATCTTGGCTCGGGTCTTAATGAGCCTAATGGGGACCACCTGGGTAGGTCTAGGCAGGTCACGTGTGTGGCGGGGAAGGGTCATATGTCCCCTGGGTCTTGTCATGTGATACCCGCCGAAACGGAATGGGGGACTGGTCACGTGACTGCCGCTGAACTGGAAATGTGCATTCCATCTCATAGCACCCATACTTCATGGTTGAATCAAATAGGATGGTTATTCTCTTCAAAAAGTAAACAGTGTGAAAAAAAGGTTCAATGGTGTTTTTCCAGTGTTTTGGAACGGAAGGACCCAAACTTCCTGCAAAGACATATCCTAAATCTACTAAAAAAGATTGCTCACTCTCCCTCAGTCCCAACACGTATCACAATGAGAGTTATGATGGAGACTATTTTTACAAACAAAAAAGCGTCTGCCCTTGAGAATTTTTCCAGACCTATGTTCCAAGGAGGCTGTGAAGACACTGAGACAAAACTATTTAAAAAAGCCACTTTCCATACTTTGGGGCAATAATGTTCTCCTAAGGAGCCCAAGATTGTTGGGTGTGTAAGGTAGAAATCTCAACCACTACTTAGTGTTGTTAGCCTTCTCCATGCTAGCAAATGACAATTTCTTAGTGTTGCTTCATTGTTTGCAGTGTGACACCCTGAGCTTGGCACAGATCCTTATGGAAGATGAACTTGTCAGCAGAGAAGGGTGAGGGTATGTATATTTCAGTCACCACTAAGCTGCTGAAGCACGGCCTCCAGTTGGCGTATGAAGAAGTGCAGTGCTGGCCAACACCAGGGTTTGCAGGAGTCTCCTCATGCCTGATCCATAATTGTCCAATAATGAGATCAGCCTAGTTAGGAGAATGCGAAAAAAGACAGCAAGGCAATTCAGCATTAGCCACTAAATCGATTCAGGTTTCCAGAGAATTGTTACAATTTTTAATGCCCAGTAATTTATACTCAATATTACAGAAAAACGTGCTACCTGTGTAGGGTCACCTGTTGCCACGTCGCAGATTCTTTTTTCCCCATTCATTTGGGATCAACCTCCCCATTTAGTGGCAGATATTCCATAGGTGATGTTGGAGAGAGTCCTTTCAGGTAATTGTGTCAGTTATTTGAAATACCCTTCCACTTACATACCTACCTCCAAAGGGGGAGAAATTATCTGCTCTGACCTAGGAGATCAATACGTGGCTTGAATGTTTCGTGGATATCTAGCTGAATTTTCCATTTTATTTTTGGGATCCAGAGAATCACTTTCTGCAGGTAAGAATAGCACAAGCCTAACCTGTTCATATACGTATAGAAGTGCACACGTGCACGCATATGGCTAACATAGAAACTTAATTGAAGAGAGGTGAGGCTGGGGGGCCTGGGGGGCTCCGTTGGTTAAGGGGCTGACTCCTGATTTTGGCTCAGGTCATGATCTCAGGTCATGGGATCACCCCACCTAGGGCTCTGTGCTCAGCGGGGAGTCTGCTGGAGATTTCTGCCTCTGTCTCCCTCTGCACCTCCTCTTTCTCTCTCTCCCTTAAATAAATAAATCTTAAAAATAAAANACGTATAGAAGTGCACACGTGCATGCATATGGCTAACATAGAACCTTAATTGAAGAGAGGTGAGGCTGGGGGCCCTGGGGGGGGGCTCCATTGGTTAAGGGGCTGACTCCTGATTTTGGCTCAGGTCATGATCTCAGGTCATGGGATCACCCCACCTAGGGCTCTGTGCTCAGCGGGGAGTCTGCTGGAGATTTCTGCCTCTGTCTCCCTCTGCACCTCCTCTTTCTCTCTCTCCCTTAAATAAATAAATCTTAAAAATAAAAAACAAAAGGAATAAAGCCAAAGTGTGCATGTGCATGAATGTGTGTGTGTGTGTGTGTGTGTGTGTGTGTGTGTATGTGTGTGTGTCTTCTAGGGCTTTCCTAATGTAGAATCCTCCTGCCTTCCACACTTGAGAGATATTTCTTAAATACCCAGCAATTCCTTGTAATAAGGGCCAACATGTTTTGTGTGCCTACTGTGTACCAGGCCAGTGCTGAATGAGTTACCAGGATTACCTCATTTAAGACAGTCATCTTGTGTGGTTGGTACAGTTCTTATTCCCAGATATCAGATGAAAAGGCTCAAGCCTAGAGATAGAACTTGCTTTCCATAGTGATACTACTAACAATGCTGAAAGTGGAATGGCGATGCGGGCAGGAGGCTTCCGGAGCATACACTGCTGATCTGTTACCACATCCTGGGTCCCTGCAGCCTCTCAATGTGCAGAATTCAATAAATGATGAAGACGATGCTGAATCACAGGAATCCTTTCACTCTTAACCTTTGGTGGAAAATTCCAAGACAGGAAGACTAGCTAGCAAGCAAGTTCTCAGCATCAGAATGAGTCAACAGAAGAGAAGGGCAAAAATAAATGTACAGTTTTGTTCACAGTTGTGATTTTAAAGGGAAAAATAATGAAAGAAAATTAAGCATGTAATCTTATGTGTGACAACAGAGAGTAAAGATGACTGGCATTACTAACTAGAAAATCATGTCATTAGTCAGAAGGACTTACCCTGTTCTATTGTCTTTACCTTGTTAAGGGGGGGAAAAGGTCCCTAATAGAATAAAAAGATTATACTACAAAAGGCAAACATATAAGGATGGCTGAAAATAAAATGACTAATTTTCATCTCT
>NW_023242881.1:74387-81582 GCF_002007445.2 Ailuropoda melanoleuca
AAAAAAAAACCCCATAAAACAGAACAAATATATAACCGTGCCCCAAATGTTCATTCCCCAGAGCACTCCCTTCTTTGTGAAGATTGTGTCCCCCAGGCAGCTGTCCTGACTTGGGTTTGAATAAAACTCTCTTCCTTTCTAAGATGTTTTAAAAAGTTCATTCATNGTGTCTCCCAGGCAGCTGTCCTGACTTGTGTTTGAATAAAACTCTCTTCTTTCTTTCTAAAGTTCATTCATTTAGTGTCAACAATAACACTATGTTTTCTTTTTAAGTGAAAAATAAATGTTCCTGGTTCACAACTGCGACAGCACCAGAGGATGGCTGTTCCTTCTGGCCCTTCCCTGTAGAACCAAGCATGTGTATATAGATTCCAGCACAAATGGGCTCATCCTAGAAGGATGATTTGAAGATATGAGAAGCTCTATCCATTCCATGGGTGAGACAAGAAGGCAAAGCTATTCCCGTTTGGAGCATTCCTTTTGGGGCTTAAAATTGCCTTGGAAATGCATGAAAGCATTGCGTTTCCTAAAGCCCAAGGCTGAAACAGTCTGAGAGCAGCTGACCTTGCCAGGAACCAGGCACACCCCTGCAGGGAGGGTTGGTGCAGAAGGGAAGGGACAGGGCTCTGAGGGTGGCCTGCAGCTAGAGGGGTCTGTGGAAGGGGCCGTGGGGTGTGTGTGTGTGTGTGTGTGTGTGTGTTTGGGGCCCTGGCCACGATCCCACTCAAGCCTGTGCAGGGCACTGTGCCAAGGAGGTTCCTCCTGGACCCCCCAGCGCTCCCAGAGTTGCGAGTCAGAGGGGTGGGTTGCCTGGCATTCAAGGGGCTGGAAACACCACACTCCCCAACCAATCACCACGTGGGGGTGGAGCTACATCTCTATGGGCGGACCTGGAGCAGCCAAGGATGCAGGCTGTGGAGCCAGAGAAAGGGAGCTCTGAGAGGGTCGACCTGTGGAGTTCCTGGCTGAGGGAGTGCGTGTTTTTTTCGGGGTGGGTGTCCCGGAATAGGGGGCACCATGGGTGGGAGGCGGGGTCCTGCAAGGGTGTGGGGAGAGAGTTCCTCGTGGAGACTCAGGTGAGTTTTTTTTTCCCTTGCAAGTCTCTTCTGCCCAGTCTTCGTCAACTGGCCTTATGTCCCAGACCCAGGAACTCCAGGGTGCCCTCTCAGCAGAGCTTTTGTGGGATGGGTCACAGACATTCCAGGGTTTCCCGTGTTCCCCAGGAAGAGCGAGAGTAAGACCGCACAGTCCCCAAATTCAGTGGGGTGCCCCCTGTCCCCCGACACAGTGCAGGTAATGGACCTTGAGCAGTACCCCGAGTTAAGCAGGGTGTTCCCTGTTCCCTCAGGCACAGGTGTGGCGGTAAGAAGCCCCAGAGCCATTTGGGGGCTTCAGTATTGTGTGCCCTGTCTCCCGGGGACGGAGGGAATGGGCTGTGAAGATAATTACTACTTAAAGAAACAAGTCTGTGTTTCCCCTTCTCTCAGAAACTGCAGCAGGTGTGTAGGCTTTAGGTCCGAGGAGCCGCCGTCTCCCCAGCTGACAGCACTTCTCTGCTCTGGCTCCACGAGACCCAAGGTTTTAAACGTCTGCATCTGAGTCAGTGAGGCCTCTTGCCACAGGACGCCAGCGTTCAGAGAAAGCTGCAGGTCCGTTTGGCGAAATGTCATCTCCACGTCAGGACTGGAGGTAAAACCTCTCATTAACCCACCATCTCCTGGGCTTTTCTCTTTGCTCTAGTTGAGCCATGAAGTAAAACTGAAGTAGTACTTGTCAGCGTTCTGGATTTGCTGAAAGAGGTACTTTGTTTCTGAGCAGGGAGAATTTTGCAGGGCATCCCATTTTCCCTGTTCCTTTATTGCTTATGAATGTATTTTGAACAGGTGTTTCCTAGAAACATTGTTTTATTAGAAAGGGAAGGTGATATTTACTCTTTGTGTATTTTTAAGATATACTTTGTTCCTCCATCTCACAGTGTTTATTCCGTTGGGCCTAAGATATGGTTGAGTGGCCACCATTTAGAGTTAGGTGGCTTTTTTGTCATCAGATACAGACTTGGATGATGCCTTGTCATTTGTCAAAGGTGATGTTTCATCACAATGAGGGTTGAGGGAAAATTCAACATTATTCAAAGCAGCCTTTTTCTGTTTAAAAGTTGAGCTCNATTCAAAGCAGTCTTTTTCTGTTTAAAAGTTGAGCTTGACTATCTAGCTTTACTAGATGTATCATCTAGGTATTTTGAGGTGCCATATTCTCTGTCATTTCTTTGGTGGTGAGTCAGAAGGAGAGTCTTTGGGAATTCCTCTGGATAGAGGCATGCTGGTGGCTTCAGGGGGCTTGGCATCAGGAGCCCTGGGCTGAGTTCTGGAACTGCTAGCCTGACGCTGGGTGAGTCAGTTTATCCAACAGAGTTTCTGTTTCTGCCTTATGAGATTGCAGGAAGGTGAAATAAGTCAAGCAGAGAAAGGCAATGATCATACAGTTTCACTCATTTATGGAACATAAGAAATAGCAGGGAGATCAGTAGGAGAAGGAAGGGAAGAATGAATGGGGAGGTTAACAGAAGGGGGAATGAATCACAAAAGACTGTGGACTCTGGGAAACAAACTGAGGGCCTCAGAGGGGGAGGGGGGTGGTTGATTGGCATAGGCCACTGATGGGTATTAAGGAGGGCACATATTGCATGGAGCCCTGGGTGTTAGCTGCAAACAAGGGATCATGGAACACTCCATCAAAAACTAATGATGTGGTGTATGGTGACTAACATAACATAATAAAAAATTTAAAAAAAAAGAAATTGCTGGAGGGTCATCTCTATGGAAAGGCTTTTTACACAGAAACTGTTCTGCCTAATGAAGAGCAACTAAAAATGACATGATTTGGGCTGTATTATTCTGTAAATAATAATCTTAAAACTCCCTGTCCTAGGGATATGGTATGTCATTGCACACGGAGGCCTGAGAAAGCTGCAATGAAAGATGGAGATCTCAGAGCATNGAGGCCTGAGAAAGCTGCAATGAAAGATTGAGATCTCAGAGCACGTTCGTGTTCCATGGATACGTCACTTAACAGTTTGCACAGGTAGGCAGGTAAGTGGAGAGAAATATGACAGAAGGGGAGAGAAGGTGTGAACCATTCATTAGGTAGCCTTCTCCCCTTCTCAGGAAAGCCTTGGGTCACTGTCATTTTGGAAGAAGAGGGGGAATCCTGGAGCTTTGCAGCAGACAGGGGACTTCCAGTTCTGGGTAGAGGTGACAGGGGACCCAGTGAGAGCTGAGTGCATTANTGAGAGCTGAGTGCATTCTGCAGCAGGGTGTGGGCAGGGCGAGCTCCGGGGGTGGCTGTGAGTCTCCCATGTGACCGTTGTGACAGGTGAGGCTGCGAGCAGGTTCCTGGCTGAGGACAGGTGAGGCCCAGGTGGAGAGTTGGCCTAGCCCCTTCTTCAGGGCCACCAGCCTCAAAAATCACACACAGCCACATCGTCTGTCCCTGTCACTCCAATTCAGACTGTCAGAGTCGCCAGGCCGAGATGTTTGGTGGTGCTTTTTCCTTGCATGCATGAGAAGTTTCAAACCTGAGGTGATGGACATGATGGGTCCTCAGAACATCTGTTACTCTTTTATTTCCTGCTCTACTTTCGATCAGTGAAGTGAATCGGACCTGCTAGTGGAAGGAGCTATCTGTGCGTTTTTATTTCCTAGTTTAATTAAAAAATGGGAAAAGAGTCTTCTGAAATAGTTAAAGGAATCCTTTCTGGGTGTTCATGTTTTTCTCCTCTGCGAGCCACATTCCGATATTAGAAATTATTTGTTAAAGTAAAACAGCCTCAGAGCTGTCAGAGGGTTTGATGGCCTTTGCGAGAGGGAGAAAGGGAAAAGGAGTGTAGGTTCTTCAGGAGCTCGGGGAGTGCCACATTGTACTCCCCAAGGAAATGGAGCCTCCTGTCAGCCTTCCTGGGGCAGGGGCGGCGGGGGGGGTGCTGCTTACCTGGAGGCCCATTCTGGGCTCTGGAAGCTCGACATGGTGAGTCACTTGCGACTTGAGCTGGGGAATTAATGAAGAAAATAGAAAGAATACTGGGGGTTGCCTGTATCCTTTGGACTCAGACAACTCCATGTAGCAAAGGAACTCTTCACCCCTGAGGCGTGTCGGGATCCATGAGGGTGTGGGGTTTGCTTCATGGGCTGAGGTTGTGTCTTCATCCTGATCTGCACCAGAGCCATGTTGTCTGGCTATGGAGATCCAGACCCTGAGGTGACCATGTCATCATCATCATTATCATTATTAGTATTATTTATTATCATCATTATTATTTATTATTATTATTTTAACAAAGCAATAGAGACATTGACTTTGAGATAAAAATACTGAAAGGAACAACACAAGGTCAAATATATACGTGATGATTGAACTTGTGGTGTCTCTCACTGGTGTGGGTCTTGTAGGGCTGCCCAAATGAGAAAGACCAAGGAATTCTGTGTGGTTAGAAGTGTGCTGTGCACAGGGAGTGTTTTATTCCATCTGTTGACTTCTCTCTCTGAAGGGAAAATAGAGTGGTGTCTGGAGCTTGGTTTCTGATTGGAAGGATTGGGAAGCCAGTGAATGGAAAGAGCAGTTTTCATGCTGACATGGTGCTCAGTGCCCAGTGAGCGAAGGTTGGAAGCTTGGACTCAGAAGCATTGGTGTTCAGGGAGGATGTTGTCCGAGTTTGCAGCACATCGAGTCGCTTGGCTGGTCTGCCTAATCGGGCCAGTTTCTGCCTTTCTAAGGGCAGCTTGAAAGTGGCTTGCAACCCCAGGGCATTTGCAGAGTGGTCTGCATGGAATCCCTGTGTGGGCCAGTGTAGATACAACCCAGGGAATTCCAGAGCTAATGATGAGCACATTTGCGAGGCTGGAGTTTGCTTCTCTGTGACATGGATTGAGCCGGAGTGCAAAGAAGTCTCTGGGTCTTAGGACTCACTGAGTGGGTCCCAGCCTGGCAGGGTGGTCGGATCAGATGTCTGTTTCCCAGGACCTTGGCCAAAGGGAGATTTGGACCCTGGGTAGCGTCTCTGCTCAGCTTTCTCGGGTGAGCACCTCAGGCAAGGGGAGGAAGCGTGTGTGCTCACCTGTCATCGAGGAAGGTGTCGGGTTTCAGGTTTCGTGTGCAGGTGGATTCCTCGTACGGCTCCCCTTCCTGATGGTGTTCAGGGTGCAGGAGGTGGGTGGACCCCTTGTCCCGGTTTCTGTGAGAGCCCTGGGGCACCTTTCCCCCTAGGGATTTGGAGCACGACATGGGGGGAGGGGGTCGGTGGTGAAGCCATCAGTTGATGCCTCAGTTTCTTCCCTGCCAAGATGGAGTGGAGATTCCAAGTGCTATGGAAACATAAAGCAGGACACAGGGCTGGGGATGCTGAAGGGGAGGTGGGGGTGGTGTTTGCTCTTCACATAGGGGCCAGGTGGTACTTCACTAGGAGGGTGATACTTGAGTCAAGATCTAAAGAAGGTGAGTGAGATCACATCAAGAGCATTGTAAACTGAAGGGAAAGCATGTGCAAAGGCCCCGGGGCAGGAGCATAGCAGGTGTACGCAGGAGCAGCAAGAAGGCCCTGTGGCCACAGCAGACAGCTTAGGACACGACCTCAGGGAGGTGACAGAGCATAACAGAAAGTCATTGCAGGCCTGTGGCCCTATGGAACCCTGTCTCACTGGGCCATCCTGGCTGCAAGGTTGAGAACAGATGACAGAGGGTGAGGATGGGCAAGGGAGGTCAATGATGACGCTTTTCCAGGAACTCAGGCAAGAGATAGGCTCCAGTGTGGACCAGACAGGTGGCCTTGGAAGGAGTGGTTAGTCCTATCGTGGGTACGTCTTGAAGATGGAACTCACAGGATTTGCCGACGGCTTAGATACCGGGGATGGGAGAAAGGAGGAACTGGGTAACTCCCAGCTGTTGTGGGTTGTCCTGAGTGAGGGGAAGGAGAAGGTTTCTGGGGTTAGGAGGTAGTCCGTGTTCCCCATGCTGAGGAAGGTGCCTTTCCTGGTGGATCTGCTGAGGTTTGTGTCTGGGAGAACCTTTCACATGTCCTCCCTCAGCAATGTTCAAGTACAAGTGTCCCCCACTTTTTAAAATTTCATGGGANTTCATGGGAAGACACTTGGCTTTTTGGAAAGATCTCCGTTATTACCTGGTTTCACTAGTGGGAAGAAACCTGAAGAGGATTTTCCTCTTATGAAAAAAGTCGAACAGCGAGCATTGCGTTCAGCATCCGTTTTGGGGAGAAGCACGACAGCGGCAGTGTGCAGCCTAACCACTGCTTCCTGGGAACCGCTCTCTGCGTCCAGCCACCGGCACTTTGAATTGTGTCTGTGAGCGTCTGCTGTGCTTTATCTCCATTTATTTTCAGCATCCGTTAGGAGTTGTGTCCCGAGGCCTAAGAAAAGCCAAAGAGAATTCATTTTTGGAGTCTGAGCGTGCTCACTCATTTTTCCGTATAAATTAATGGTCATTCCTTCTTTACACCATTTCTGCTGTGAAAGGTTTCCTAGGAGCACTGTACTTTCAAAGAGCGGGGGAAACTGTACCCCATCCTGCCGGGTTAGCTTTAGTCATCATGCTGCACAGAACATTCCATGACTATCAGATTTTCTCACTCAGACACTGCATCTTTGACCACCTTCACCCGCCCCCCCCTCGTTCCCTGAATCGGGTAGCCACCCATCTGTTCTCCGTATATGTGCATTCAGGATTTGTTTCTTCCACGTGGAATGTACATGAGAGCATGTGGTATTTGTCTTTCTGTGTCTAAGTTACTTAGTAGAAGGCTCCCAAGCTCTATGTTTCTATGTCTGTTTATTGGGAATAATGCTGCAGTGACCTTGGGAGGGCTTCTGTCTTTTCGAGGTACTGTTTTTGTGCTCTCCAAATCAATACTCAGTAGAGCCATTACTAGGTCATGTAGTAGTTGTATTTATTTCTGAGGGACCTCCATACCGTTTGTCACAGTGACTGCACCCATTTCCATTCCCACCAACAGTGCACAGGTTCCCATTGTCTGCACACCCCTGACCACACCTGGTGTCTGTCTCTGGGACGATTGCTGTTGCAACACATGTGAGGTGATAGCCGATTGTGGTTTTGACTTATGTCTCCTTGATGATGATTAGTGATGTTGAACAACTTTTTCTGTCTCTATTGGCCAACTGTATACCAT
>NW_023242881.1:81611-81809 GCF_002007445.2 Ailuropoda melanoleuca
ATTCGTTTTTTTTAAGATTTTATTTATTTATTCATTTGACAGAGATAGAGACAGCCAGCGAGAGAGAGAACACAAGCACGGGGAGTGGGAGAGGAAGAAGCAGGCTTCCAGAGGAGGAGCCTGATGCGGGGCTCGATCCCAGAACGCTGGGATCACGCCCTGTGCCGAAGGCAGATGCTTAACGACTGAGCCACCCAG
>NW_023242881.1:81909-102243 GCF_002007445.2 Ailuropoda melanoleuca
GAAGAAATCAAAAGACATTTTAGAAGTACCTTGACACTGATGAAAAAGGCAACCTACAAAAGCTTATGGGAAGCAGCAAAAGTAGCTCTAAGGGGGACGTTCATAGAAATTCGAGTCTNTTTTTTTTTTTCATATGTGGAATATAAGAAATAGTGTGGATGATCATACAGGAAGGGAGGCAAACTGAAGGGGAAGAAATCAGAGAGGGAAACAAACCAGGAGACTCTTGACTCTGGGCAACAAACAGGGCTGTGGAAAGGGAGGTGGGTGGGGGGATGGTGTAACTGGACGATGGACATTAAGGAGGGTACGTAATGTGATAAGCAGTGGGTATTATACACAACTAATGAATCATTGAACACTACACCAGAAGCCAATGATAACAAAGCCCCAAATTAGTAGAAATAAGGAAATAATAAGAAGGAATGCATAAATAAATCCAATGGAGACTAAAAAGACAAAAAAAAAACCCAATGAAAATAGGAGCTGCCTTTTTTGGAAAGATAAACAAAACTGACAAACTTAGCTAGAGTANGGAAAGATAAACAAAACTGACAAACTTAACTAGACTCACCAAGAAAGACAGAGGCCTCGAATACAATCAGGAAAGAAAGATAATGGATTCCTGTCTCACATCAAAATCAAAAGACCTCTACGACCTTGGACACAAGAACTTCTTGCAAGACACGTCTCTAAAGGCAAAGGAAATAAAAGCAAAAATGAACTATTGGCACTTCATCAAGGTAAAAATCTTCTGCACGGCAAAGCAAACAATCAACAAAACTAAAAGGCAAACTATGGAATCAAAGAAGATATTTGTGAATGATATTACAGATAAAGGGCTGGTATCCACGATCTATAAAGAACTTCTCAAACTTGACACCCAAGAAATGGGCACAAGACACTAAGAGATACTTCTCCAGAGAAGACATACAAATGGCCAACAGACACATGAAAAAATGCTCCACATCACTTGCCATCAGGGAACNCACATGAAAAAATGCTCCCCATCACTTGCCATCGGGGAAATACAAATCAAAACTACAATGAGATACCACCTTACACCAGTTAGACTGGTTAAAATTAACAAGGCAGGGGGTGCCTGGGTGGCACAGCAGTTAAGCTTCTGCCTTCAGCTCAGGACATGATCCCAGCGTTATGGGATCAAGCCCCACATCAGGCTCCTCCACTATGAGCCTGCTTCTTCCTCTCCCACTACCCCTGCTTGTGTCCCCCCTCTCGCTGGCTGTCTCTATCTCTGTGGAATAAATACATAGAATCTTTTAAGAAAATTAACAAGACAGGAAATAAAAAAAATTTTAAAAGTCAGAGAGAATGTCTTACACTATTCGTGAGAATGCAAGGTGGTACAGACACTTTTGAAAACAATATGGAGGTTCCTCAAGACGTTAAACACAGAGCTATCCTACGACCCACCAATTGCACTACTGTGTATTTACCCCATAGACACAGAGTAATGAAAAAAAGGGGCACCTGTATTCCAATGTTCATAGCAGCAATGTCCATAATAGCCAAACTGTGGAAGGAGCCAAGATGTCCTTCAGCAGATGAATGGACAAAGAAGATGTGGTTCATCTATACAATGGAATATTACTCAGCCATCATAAAGGATGAATACCCACCATTTGCACCAACATGGATGGACCAGGAGGGGATTAAGCTAAGTGAAATTAAGTCAAGCAGAGAAAGACAATTATCATATGGTTTCACTCCTATGTGGTACGGGAGGAATAGCATGGAGGACATTAGGAGAAGGAAGGGAAAAGTGAAAGGGGGGAATAAGAGGGGCAGATGAACCATGAGAGACTATTGATGCCAGCAAACAAATTGAAGGTTGTAGAAAGGGAGGGGGTAGGGGAATGGGTTATCCTGGTGATGGGTATTAAGGAGGGCACGTATCATAATGAGCACTAGGTGTTATATGCAAACAATGAATCATGGAACACTACATCAAAAACTAATGAAGTACTGTAGGGTGACTAACATATTTAAAAAAAGAGAGAAAGATGAAATCCATACAGGAAAACTGTCACTATTTTCAAATGACATGAAATCCCTAAAGATTCCACAAAAAAACCATTAGAATAAACAAATTCAGTAAAGCTGCATGATATAAAGTCCATATACAGAGACCTGTTGCCTTTTTTTTTCAGATTTTATTTATTTATTTGACAGGAAGAGAAAAAGCATGAGCAGGGGGAGTGTCAGAAAGAGGGAGAAGCAGACCCTCGCTAAGCGGGGAGCCCAACACGGGACTCGATCCCAGAACTCTGGGATCATGACCTGAGCTGAAGGCAGATGCTTCACCTATGGAGCCACCCAGATGACCCAACTTCTTTCATTTCCGTATACTGATTATACACTTTTGCAAACAGAAATTTAAAAAAGCAATGCCATTTACAATTGCATCAAACNGTGAAGATGCAGGATATAAAGTCAATATACAGAGACCTGTTGTTGTTGTTTTTTTTTCAGATCTTATTTATTTGACAGGAAGAAAAAAAGCACGAGCGGGGGAGTGTCAGAAAGAGGGAGAAGCAGACCCTCGCTAAGCGGGGAGCCCAACACGGGACTCGATCCCAGAACTCTGGGATCATGACCTGAGCTGAAGGCAGATGCTTCACCTAGGGAGCCACCCGGACGACCCAACTCCTTGCATTTCCGTATACTGCTGGCGCACTTTTGCAAACAGAAATTAAAAAAGCAATGCCATTTACAATTGCATCAATAACAATCTAGGAATAAAAGTAACCAAGAATGAGAAAGACATAGTACACTCAACACATGGCAGAAAAGAAATGAAACACATGTGTGTCGGGGGGGGCACAGAATGTATGGGTCAAAGATATGGAGGGCGACACAAACAAATGGAAGCATACGCCATGCTCCTTAACTGGAAGAGTTAATTATGTGAACATGCNACAGGAAGAAAAAAAGCACGAGCGGGGGAGTGTCAGAAAGAGGGAGAAGCAGACCCTCGCTAAGCGGGGAGCCCAACACGGGACTCGATCCCAGAACTCTGGGATCATGACCTGAGCTGAAGGCAGATGCTTCACCTAGGGAGCCACCCGGACGACCCAACTCCTTGCATTTCCGTATACTGCTGGCGCACTTTTGCAAACAGAAATTAAAAAAGCAATGCCATTTACAATTGCATCAATAACAATCTAGGAATAAAAGTAACCAAGAATGAGAAAGACATAGTACACACAACACATGGCAGAAAAGAAATGAAACACATGTGTGTCGGAGGGGGGCAGGATGTATGGCTCAAAGATTTGGAAGGCGACACAAACAAATGGAAGCCTACGCCATGCTCCTTAAGTGGAAGGGTTAATTATGTGAACATGTCTATCGTAACCAAAGCAATCGACAGATGTGTTGAAATCCCTATCTGAATTCCAGTGGCATTATTCGAGGAGATAGAAAACAGTCCTAAAACTTGTATGGAATCCCAAAAGACCCCAAATACCCAAAGCAACCTGGAGAAAAAAGATGCAGTCAGNCATCAATAACAATCTAGGAATAAAAGTAACCAAGAATGAGAAAGACATAGTACACACAACACATGGCAGAAAAGAAATGAAACACATGTGTGTCGGAGGGGGGCAGGATGTATGGCTCAAAGATTTGGAAGGCGACACAAACAAATGGAAGCCTACGCCATGCTCCTTAAGTGGAAGGGTTAATTATGTGAACATGTCTATCGTAACCAAAGCAATCGACAGATGTGTTGAAATCCCTATCTGAATTCCAGTGGCATTATTCGAGGAGATAGAAGATAGTCCTAAAACTTGCATGGAATCCCAAAAGACCCCAAATACCCAAAGCAACCTGGAGAAAGAAAGATGCTCTCAACACACTCCTGGACTTCAAGCTAGATTACAAAGCTGTAGTCATCAAAACAGGATGGTACTGGCATAAACACAGACATCAGGTCAGTGGAAGAGAACAGAAAGCTCAGAAACTAACCCACACGTAGATGATCCTAACTTATGACACAGCAGCCGAAGATATGCCATGGGGAAAGGACTGTCTCTTCAGTGAGTGGTAACAGACAAACTGGGCACTAAATGCAGAAGAACAGAACTGGGTCACTTTCTTACACCACACACNTTCTTACACTGCACACAAAATTTTTAATGGATGAATGATTTGAACATAAGACCTGAATCCATAAACCTCCAAGAAGACACAGGTACTAAGTCTCTCAACATTGGTGTTGGCAAAGAGTCTTCAGATCAGACACCAGATGCAAAGAGTCTTCAGATCCCACACCAGATGCAAAAATGAACAAGTGGAACAACATCAAACTGAAATCTTCCACACGGCAAAAGAAACCATCAAAACTTAAAAGGCCACTGACCCAATAAGGAAAAAATATCTTCAAATCATATGTGTGAGAAGAGGCTAATATCCAAAAGATACACAACACTCATACAAATCAAAACAAAAAAAAACTGTATTAAAAAAATGGGGAGAATATGTGAATAGATACTTTCCAAAGATGGCGCACAGGTGCCAACAGACAGAAAAAGTGGTTCGACATCACTAATCATGGTCAGGGAAACCTAAGTCAAACCCACAATCGGCTATCACCTGACAACGGTTGGAACGGCAATTGTCCCAGAGACAGACACCAGGGGTGGTCAAGGGTGTGCAGACGAGGAGACACTGTGCACTGTTGCTGGGAATGGAAAAGGGTGCAGCCACTGTGACAAACGGTATGGAGGTTCCAGAAAAAATAAATACAACTACCACATGACCCGGTAATGGCTCTACTCAGTATTGATTTGGAGAACACAAAAATACTGCCTCCAAAACNTGCACTCCCATGTTCACTGCAGCATTATTCACGATTACCAGACATAGAAACCCAGAATTTGGGGGCCTTATGCCAAGTAACTCAGACACAGAAAGACAAATACCAGATGCTCTCCTGTACATTCCACGTGGAATAAACAAATACTGAATGCATAGATACTGAGAGCAGATTGGTAGGTGCCAGATTTGGGGATGGGGTGGTAGAAATGGGTGAAGGTGGTCAAAGTCTCAATGTTTGAGTGAGAAAATCTGACAGTCATTAAATGTTCTGTCCAGCATGGACACTAAAACTAACCCCGCAGGATGGGGTATAGGTTTCCCTACTCTTTGAAAGTACCGGGCTCCTGAGAAACCTTGCACAGCAGAAATGGTGTAAAGAAGGAATGACCATTAATTTACACGGAAAAATTGGAGAGCGAGCTCAGACTCCAAAATTCCTTCTCTTTGGCTTTTCTTAGGCCTCAGGACACAAAGTTCTCACGGAGGCCCATTTTCGTAAAGGAAGATAAGGCACAGCAGAGGCTCACAGACACAATTCAAAGTGCTGGTGGCTGGATGCAGAGAGCGGTTCCCAGCGGAAGGAGCTGGTTGGGTTGCACACCGCCTCTGTCGTGCTTCTCCCCAAAACAGATGCTGGACGCGATTCTCACTGTTCTACTTTTTTCAAAAGAGGGAAATCCTCATCAGGTCTCTTCCTCTTACTGAAGCCAGGTAATAACGTAGATCTTTCAAGAAAGCCAAGTGTCTTACCATGAAAGTTTAAAAAGTGAGGATACTTGTACTTGAGCATTGCTGAGGGAGGAGATGCGAAAGGTTCTCCCGGACACAAACCTCAGCAGATCCACCGGGAAGGCACCTTCCTCAGCATGCGGAACACGGACTACCTCGTATCCCCAGAAACCTCCTCCTTCCCCTCGATCAGGACAACCCACAACAGCTGGAAGTTACCCCAATTCCTCCTTTCTCCTGCTCCTAATATTTAACCCATCAGCAAATCCTGTGAGCTCCATCTTCAAAATGTACCCAGAATAGGTCTAACCAGTCCATCCAAGGCCACCTGTCTGGTCCACACTGGAGCCCATCTCTTGCCTGAGTTCCTGGAAAAGCTTCGTCATGGACCTGCCTTGCCATCCTCAACCCTCTGTCATCTGTTCTCAACACTGTAGCCAGGATGGCCCAGTGAAACAGGGTATCATGGGGTTATAGCCCTGGAATGGCTTTCTGTCACCCTCTGTCACCTCTCTGAGGTCATGTTCTAAACTGTCTCTTGCGGCCACAGGGCCTTCTTGCTGCTCCTGGACATACCTGGAATTCTCCTGCCCCAGAGCCTTTGCACATGCTTTCCCTTCTGTTGAGAATGCTCTTGAAGTGTTCTCACTCACCTTCGGAGAAGTCTGAATTGGAGTGACAGGGACAGAAGATGAGGCTTTGTGTGTTGGCTGAGCCTGGTGGCCCAGAAGAAGGTTCTCTGCCAGCTCTCCACCTGTGCCTCACTTGTCCTCAGCCAGGAACTGGCACACAGCCCTCACCTGTCACAACTCTCACACAGGAGACCCACAGCCACCCCTGGAGCCCGCCCTGCCCACCACCCTGCTGCAGAATGCATTCTGCTCTCCTCCGGGACCCCTGTCAGCTTTACCCAGACCTGGAACTCCCCATCTCCTGCAAAGCTCCAGGATTCCCCCTTTTCTTCCAAAATCAGAGTGGCTCAAGGCTTTCATGAGAAAGCTATAACACTAAATATTGAAAAGTTCACACCTACTTTCCCCNAACGCTAACTAATGAAAACTTCACACCTACTTTCCCCTTCTGTTGCATTTCTCTCCACCTTCTTTCCTACCTGTGCAAACTGTAACATATCAGTGGAACATGAACATGCTCTGAGATCTGAATCATTAATTGCAGCTTTCTGAGGACTCCTTATGCGATAAGAAACGAGCGTATCCTACAACAGGGTGTTTTACAACTATCATCTATAGAATACTACAGCCCAAGTCACTACATTTTTACCTCACTCTTCATGAGGCAGAACACTTTTTCCTTTCTTCTTTTATTTAAATTCCAGTTAGTTCACTTGCCGAGTAATACTCGCTTCAGGGGTAGGATTTATTGATTCCTCATCTGCATACAATACCCATACCCGGTGCTCATCACAAGTGCCCTCCTTAATACCCCTCACCCATTTAACTCTTCCCTCCACGCCCCTGTCCTGGAGCAACACTCAGTTTGTTCTCCAAGTTTGAGTCTATTTCCTTGTTTGCCTCTATCATCACCCCTCAACTCTGTTCTTCTGATTTCTTTCTGAAATTCCACAAGAGAGCATAGGATATTTGTCTTTCCTCACTGATTNATAAGAAACTAGCGTATCCTACAACAGGGTGTTTTACAACTCTCATCTATAGAATAGTACAGCCCAAATCCCTACATTTTTACCTCACTCTTCAGGAAGCAGAACACTTTTGCCTTTCTTCTTTTACTTCAATTCCAGTTAGTTCACTTGCCGAGTGGCCTCAGGGGTAGAATTTAGTGATTCCTCATCTGCATACAATACCTGGTGCTCATCACAAGTGCCCTCCTTAATACCCCTCGCCCATTTAACCCTTCCCCCCACGTCCCTGTCCTGGAGCAACACTGAGTTTGTTCTCCAAGGTTGAGTCTATTTCCTTGTTTGCCTCTCTCATCACCCCTCAACTCTGTTCATCTGTTTTCTTTCTGCAATTCCACAAGAAAGCATAGGATATTTGTCTTTCCTCGCTGATTTTGCTTAGCTTAATACACTCTAGATCCATCCACATCCTTGCAAATGGTAAGATTTCATTCTTTTTGAAGCTGGGTCATATTCCATTATATATATGTATCCCCCATCCGCTTTATCCACTCATCAGTGCATGGACCNACATCCTTGCAAAGGGTAAGATTTCATTCTTTTTGAAGCTGGGTCATATTCCATTATATATATGTATCCCCCATCTGCTTTTTCCACTCATCAGTGCATGGACTTTGGGATTCTCTCCATAGCTTCGCTACTGTGGACGTTGCTGCTCTAAACATCATGGTGCATGTACCCCCTTCGAATCTGCATTTTTGTATCCTTTGGGTCATTACCTAGGAGAGCAATGGCTGGATCATGTGGTTGTTCAATGGTTCACTTTTTGGGGAACCCCCACACTGTCTCCCAGACTGGCTGTACCAGTTTGCATTCCCACCAACAGGATGGGAGGGTTCCCCTTTAAGCAGGACGTTATCTGCCGGCAATTTCATAAGAGGAAACAAAAACACTGTGAGATACACCCAGGGCCAGGAAAGCAGTTGCAGAATTCACCCCAAAGCTCCTGACGCCAAGCCCCTTGAAGCCACCACCATGCCTCTATCCAAATGAATTCCCAGACTCTCCTTCTGACTCCACCACCAAAGAAACTNCTGACTACACCACCAAAGAAACGACAGAGAGAATATGGCACCTCAAAATATCGAGATAATACATTTAGTAAAACTAGAAAGTCGAGCTCAACTTTTAAACAGGAAATGGCCGCTTTGAATAATTTTGAATTTTCCCTCCACCCTAATTGTAACTCTTCGATGAAAAAACTAATCAATGATGAAACATCACCTTTGTCAAATGACATCATCCAAGTCTGTATCAGATGAAAAAAAAGCCACCTAACTCTAGATGCTGGCCACTCAACCTTATCTTAGGCCCAATTGAATAAACACTGTTAGATGTTACAAACACACGTAGAGTGAATCTCACCTTCCCTTTCTAAAGAAAGAGGGTTCCTAGGAAACAGATGGTCAAAATACATTTGTAAGCAATAAATGGAGAGAAATTGTGATCCCCTGCTNAATGGACAGAGAAATTGTGATCCCCTGCAAAGTTCTACCAGCAGGGAAACTAAGTAATTCTTGCACCAAACCCAGAATGCTGACAGCTACTTAAGTTTTACTCTGTGGCTCAACTCGAGAAAAGAGAAAAGCCCAGGAAGTTTGGGGATAATGAGAGGTTTTACCTCCAGTCCTGACCTAGATGGGACATTTTGCCAAACGTACCTGTGCTCTCTCTGAACGCTGGCGTCCTGTGACAAGCTGCCTCGCTGACTCAGATGCTGCTATTCAAAACCTCGGGTCTCGTGGAGCCAGAGCAGAGAAGTGCTGTCAGCTGGGGAGAAGAGGGCGCCTCTGACCTAAAGCCCGCACACCTGCTTCAGTTTCTGGGAGAAGGGGCAACACATACTTCTTGTTTAGCGGTAATTATCTTCATTCTAAATAGACCAATGACCTTGCCTTTTCTGGAAAGCGGACTTACTCTTCTAAAGAAACCCTCAATTCGTCTATTCCAAATGCAACTAGAGTGGGGTCTGGTTTACGCACTCCTCCAGGCCCCCACCTGGAGGATTTTCCAGCGTGATTCTAACAGCCAATTACCACTAACCCGGGGGAACACAGGGCATAATGCTGAAGTTGGGGGACGGCTCTGGGGCTTGCTACTGCCGCACCTGTGCCTGGGGGAACAGGGCACATCCTGCTGAACTCGGGGTACTGCTCAAGGTGCATCACCTGCACTGTGACTGAGAACTGGAGGACACCCCACTGAAGGTGGGGACTGTGTGAGGTCCTTACCTGCACTCTTCCCGGGGAACATGGGAAACCCTGCAGTTCTGCAACCCATCCCACAAAAGCTCAGGTGAGCGGGCGCCCTGGAGTTCACGGGTATGGGGAATACGGCCAGTTGAGGACATCGGGCAGATGAGACTTTAAAGGAAAAAGAAAACTCACCTGAGTCCCCACAATGAACCCTCTCCATGCGCCCTTCCAGAACCCCGCCTCCCACCCGGGGCGCACCCTACCCCCGGACACCCACCATGGTGCACGGCACTCACTCACCCAGCCTGGACCTCTGCAGGGCAACTCTCTCTCCCAGTGCCCCTTCTTCTGCCCCAGGTCTGCAACCTGCTGCAACTCCGGGACCACCCACAGAGACGTAGCTCCACCCCCAAGTGGTGATTGGTCCGGGAGGGTGGTGCCAGAGCCCCTTGGATGCAGGGCAACACTCCCTCAAGCCCCCAGAACCCTGCAAGTGCAGGGGGTCCAAGAGGCGCCTCCTCTACCCAACACCCCGCACAGGCATGGCTGGGGTCGTGGGCCGGGCCCCACACACACACCTGGCCCCTTCCAGGGACCTCTCTAGCTGCAGACCACCCTCAGAGCCCTGCCCCTTCCCTTTCGGCACCAGCCCTCCCTGCTGGGGTGTGCCTGGTTCTGGACAAGGCCAGTGGCTCTCAGACCCTGCAAGGCTTGGGCTTTAGGAAATGCAATGATTTCATGCATTTCCAAAGCAACTTTTTAAGACCCCAAAAGTAATGCTCTAATTGGGAAGAGCTTCACCTTCTGGTCTCACCCATGAAGTGAACAGTGCTTCTCAGAACTTCACAGCATCCTTCTAGGATGAGCCCATTTGTGCTGGAACCTATATACACATGCTTGGTTCTTCAGGGAAGCGTCCAGGATGGAGAACAGCCGCCCTTCTATGCTGCTGGAGTTGTGAACCAGAAACATTTATTTCTCACTTAAATAGAAAACACTGTTATTGTCGACACTGCATGAATGAACTTTTAAAAACATTTTAGAGAGAAAGGAAGAGACCTTTATTCAACCCAAGTTAGGACAGCTGCCTGGGAGACACAATCTTCACAAAGAAGGGAGTGCTCTGGGGAAGGAACATTTGGGGCAGGGTTATATATATATTTGTTTTGTTTTGTGTTATGTACAGAGTTACACACCACAATGAGGATCTTCTTAGACTCCAGAAAGTGACAGACTTCTTCTTATGTTTTCAGTATGTGGATGTCAGTATGACTTTAATCTTACGGGAGCCAAAGAGGTTCTTTATTTTTTCTTATCTTTATGTTGGCATTTTTGGCATTATAATTACTACTAAATGGAGGAATTTGAGACAAAAGCAGCTTTCACAAGAGTACCAAGAAATCAAAATGATGCCTACAGAAGCCTACCTGCTCCATGGTCAGCACAGGTAACAGAAGAGTTCACAGTCTCTGGACTCCTGCCCTTCTCCTGCCCAAATTACTTTTATCATTATAATTACTACTAAATGGAGGAATTTGAGACAAAAGCAGCTTTCACAAGAGTACCAAGAAATCAAAATGATGCCTACAGAAGCCTACCTGCTCCATGGTCAGCACAGGTAACAGAAGAGTTCACAGTCTCTGGACTCCTGCCCTTCTCCTGCCCAAATCTCTGAAGCACACAGATCACTTAAAATCAGAATTTTAGAACTGCTAGACACCTTAGAGATGTCTGGCACCATTCCCTTGGACTGCAGAATAAAACACAGAGTGCCCCCTGGGTGCACTAAGTTCTTTCTCTGCAAATGTTGACTAATGTAAGTCACAGTCATACCATATAAACACTACGATGGCTGGGAAGTCATCGTAGGTAAGGGAATATTTTAGCCATGTTTATAAGCATTGGCTCACTCTGTAGAAGAGGCTGAGCTGAGGGTTTTTAAATACTATAAGAGGCTGAGCTGAGGGTTTTTAAATACTATTTCAGACCTGTCTTACAGCACACTCTGAACATACCAGAGCCTGAATCGACTAAAAAAGATAGTTGGTTTCAGTAACTTTAATACCAGAAAAATATTATACTGCCTCTATTCCTAGGGATCTTTGAGTATCTTACCCGAGGTCCTCCACTGAGATAATGATCTTAATGATCACCATGGGCAGAGGTGAAAGGCCAGCTGAATTTGTTCCAGTTGTCCACACGACAAGAAAAGCCTGATACTTGATAGGTTTCCAGATCGAGAAGACCAGAGATAAGAGGGAAATAGTACCCTGTATGGAACAACAAGGGATTTGGAGTCAATTTGGGGATCCCACTTAGGTTTCTGACACTAAAATCCTCTGTGACTCGTATCATCTGAGTCCCTGTCTAACCATCGGAAAATGTGCCTAAAAATATCTACATCCTAGTTGAGAAGTTTAAGAGGCAGAATGCTACAAAGAGCCAGTATGATGTCTCTCAAGAACAGGTGCTCAGGAAGCCATAATTGTTATTGTGTTTATTCCTTTCCAGAAGAAAGAACACAGGTTGAAACCATATTTCTAATAGACGACTCACAAGATGATTTTCAAACCTGAGGGAAGGCCAAGAAGTTGCTATTGTGTCGTATTTCACTCAGAAATCATGTTATTGGACTGGTGAGGACGATATGATAGCCACATCATCACTAAGAGTGGGGAGCTTCTAATTTCCATACAGCCATGTTGACCCCCTTAGCTCAGGGCCACCAGAAAGGGCAGCTGGGGAGGGGGAACCGTCATCACTAGGAGTGGGGAGCTTCCCATTTCCATAAGGCCATGTTGACCCCCTTAGCTCAGGGCCACCAGAAAGGACAGCTGAGGGGGACCACAGGCCAAGGCTGCCAGGTGTGGCTGGGGCAGGCAGAACTCTGACTTAAGGCTCAACTCCTGTCTAGGTTATTATAATGCTCTTCACAAATAAAGTGCCATTTTGTGTGAGCCCTGATGTAGAAAAGGTTCAGAATTTCCATTGAGATTCCCTCTCTGACCTTTAGGATATGTAGCAAACTTACATTTAACTTTTAAACATTGAAGGACTTCCTGGTTTTCTTTTCGCTATGACTGTGGCTCAATTCCCCTGTGGTCTAAGAATAGAATCTAGTTAATTTCAGGGTTTAAACTTTGTAGACTTGATTCATGGCCCAACATATCGTCCATTTGGGTAAATAGTCTATGACCACTTGAAAACAATGTATTCTGCACTTATGATGGAATGTTCCATATATGTCGATTAGGTCACATTTGTTACCAATGTCTTGTCTGCTTTTTCTGTCAGATATTGAGAAAGGTATATCAAAATCTTCAAACAATGCTGCTCTATTCAACATTGCATCAGAGAATCTACCAGTGTTATAAGGCAAGAGAAACAGTACAATAATTGAGGGGACAATTGTGTCTATTCACAGATAGTATCATTGTGTACATAGAAAATCCAAAATAGTCTATCAATACACTATTAGAATTAAAAATGCAATTTATAAATTTGAGATGGATTGTAGCTTCACATTGGACAGTTTCTGAAAGAAAATGTAGAACCTGTCAATCTTGGGGTAGGACATAGGGTGCACTAACCATTTAAAAGAATTCAGTGGGACTTCATAAAAATGTGACATTTCTCCTTATCTTATGACCATTAAGAAAATGAAAAAGTGAACCGCAGGCTGGGAAGTAAAGATTTGCAATACACACACTCACAAAGACTTGTCAATAAAGAATTCCTACTCATCAACCATAAAAAGTCTATTTAAAAAAGAATAATTCACAAAAGATTTACTGATGGCCACTAAGAACAGGAAAGGGTGCTCTACAGTATTATTTTCAGGAATATCCAGGCCTTTCCTAAAATGAAAACATACACACAAACCAGTATTCCCTAGATGGATGACGTCCTTATTTCCGAGGACAGCTTGAAGAACAGACTAGCATCAAAGTAAAGTAATGGAATTCCTGACACTCAGAGGATGGGCAATTGACCTCAAACTACAGTACAATTTCTAGGCATCATTCGGTCCTCTGAAGGCAGACAACTACCACACCCCTTCCTACACCACACAGGTTGCTTACCAACCCCTACCATAAAGGAAGAAGATCAGAAACAGATAGGACTAGTAGGACATAGCAAAAATCACATGGGGGGATTATCCTGAAACACACTGATCACATAACTAGTGTAAGGAAGTGTAGGGAACTGACATGGACAGAGACTCGAGAGGTACTTCTTTGGGAAATGCTGTCTGAAATTGTCACACATTGGTACCAGCTGATGAGGGCTCTGAGCATACCCTAGGGTTTGCTCACAAGGGTCTGCAACACCATCGCTGAGGACTGAAACTCTTCAAGACCTCAAAGCTTACCTGATTGACTATTGGACTAAGAGATTCCCATGTTCTGAGAACACATACCAACTAATTGAAAAGGTTCACCTGGGCTCTCTCTCGGAGGCCCTACAAGAAGCTGAACCATTCACTGAAAATCAATTACACACACACACACCTGTCATTTCACCAATTACTTAAACATTCAAGGTTCTTCCTACCTTTTCTTTTCCAGATTGATATTTATACTCACGTGAAATGTCATTTCTAATGAACACTGATGTCAAAATAGAGATCCATTGACACAATATGCACAAAATGAAACTTCCATGTTGTAATTTTCATTATAGTTTTTTAAAGTTCATACATATTTTCTGTTTTTGGTAACTCATACAGGGGAAGATCAGCATTGAAAAACTCTAAACACTGACAAGGAGTTTGAGGTCTAGAGAACAAAAATTGTCCAATTTCATAGATAATAAGGAACCAAAGGGAAAGCATAGAAGCTGTAGTCTAATAATTTTACACATATGCATCCTCTATTATTCTACTACTGAGGGGCGTGTTTTATTACCACTATACATGCATAAATTGTCTTCCACGTGCACCTGCACAGGTATAATGAATTACTACAGTAGAATGAAATGTCTGGGAACTACTTGGCACCATCTATAATGAACAATTAAATTTTGTTCTTATATTTGGTGAACTTCCACTGTCTGTCCCTTTAGACAATGGACCATAAACAGAAGGGGGAATGAACCACGAGAGACTATGGACTCTGGGAAACAAACTGAGGGCTTCAGAGGGGAGAGGGGTGGGGGATTGGGATGGGTCAGTAATGCGTATTAAGGAAGGTAAATATTGTATGGAGCACTGGGTGTTATACGCAAATAATGAATCACGGAACACTACATCAAACCTGAGGATATACTGTATAGTGACTAACATATCATAATAAAAAAATTATTATTAGAAAAAAATTAAAGGTAAAAAAAAAAACCAATGCAGCTTTTCTGTTTCAAGAACAATCACGATTGAGAAAAAACTAACTTCCAATCCCTAAAGCAAAACACAGACCAAATTCCATTTCACTCCCCTTTATTCACATTCTCTGTGGGTTCTAAGCTATTTCCCTACCTCCTTTCCTGCTGAGCAGGGAACCCGGGCTCGATCCCAGGACCCTGGTATCATAACCTGAGCCAAAGGTAAATGCTTAACTGGCCGAGCCAACCAGGAGCCCCGCCCATGTTTTTCTTAAGCAAAAGGACACTTTCTCACGATGACTTCACATGGTACTGGAGATCTGCATTTGCCTCTAGGAGGTTGGAGATGAAGGCAATTGCAAACTCTCACAGTGGTTTCCCAAATCAATGACCTGCCTGCCTGGTGACAGTGAAACTCTTATGAGCCCACGAGAGGGGGCTGTGACACTCAGCTGTGGCTGGGCTGGCACAGAGAACCAAATCCATTTCCCTGCCTGATGTCTGTGAGGAACAGATGCCTCCACTGTGAATGAGTCCCTGCCACTGAGCTGTCCAAAAATGGCCATCCGCACAGAGGATGAGGATAAAGGACAATGTCAGAGGAGACATCATCTGTCTCTTTTATCTTTTCATATTTTTGACAGTGGACAAATCACTGCCTAGAAGTCCCCAACTACCTTAGTCTCATCTGTAAATGACCCAGAGATTTTACAAAACACTTAAGATTTTGACCTCACAATTGCCCACAACCACTTCCCATAGGGAATTCAACATTAAGCAAAGATACTCTTCATTGGAAGCGAGTTCCTGCCCACTGTTGTTTCTCAGGTATATGCTCATTTTCCTTACCTCATGGTAACATAATCACCTTGATTCCTTCTTGGCTCTTCAGGAAGGCTGATGTGACTTGAAGGGCTTTATCCTGACACCGACTGTCTTAGCTATAAGGATGTGGACCTTTCCCTAGGCCTTCACCTCCAATGTGGAATCGGGATCAGCATTGAGGAGGCTGAAGTTAGTTGAAATTGTTTTCCTGTACCCGGTTGTTAATTACCAATAAGGATGGGGCAGAGACCGGGAAATTCCAGAACCTTGTCATTAATGCTCCCTTACTCATGAAAGATGATGTGCGTTGGTGTTTCCTTGTATAGTGTGGTGTCTCAGAGATAAGTGTTTGGCACTTTCATCAGGCTTCCATGACGACTTTCCCTCCTGGTTCCCTATTCACGAAGGATGATAATAGGTCTAAGGCAGTTCCTGTACAGTGTGGTTTCTTACAGATATGTTTATGGCCTTTTCATTCCACTGCCACAACCCCTTTGTTAGGATTTATCCAGGAAGCAAAAATTTCGTTGGAAGCGGGATTTTGCCAAATTCTCTTTCTCAGTGCTAGGTTCGTCAGGTTTCACTCATGGTACCAAAGCACCTTCATTCCGATTCCACATTCCATAAGGCTGATGTGACTTTGAAGGGCTTTATCCTGAAACTTTTTTTCTTGCCTCTAAGGGGTGGAACCTTCCCAGTCCCATACACCCAATGTGGAATTGGGATCCACATTGAATAGGCTGATGTTAGCTGGAGGTGTTTTCCTGGACGCTCTGGTTTATTACCAATGAGAAGGGCGCTGTGTCCTCGAAATTACAGAACCTTTTCATTCACGCTCCCTTAATCATGAGAGATGATGTTCGTTGGTCTGTTCCTGGAGAGTGTGGTGTCTCAGAGACCGGAGTTTGGCAGCCTCCTCACGCTTCCACAAACACTTTCCCTCAGGTTTCCCTATTAACGGAAGATGATGATAGGGCTAAGACAGTTACTGTGCAGTGTTGTTTCTTACGTATTTCTTTATGGCCTTTTTGTTCCATTGCCACAACCACTTTTGATAGGATTTACCCAGGAAGCAAAAATTTCGTTGGAAGCGGGTCTTTGCCAAATTTTTTTCTCAGTGCTCTCTTCGTCGGGTTTCACTCATGGAACTAAAGCACCTTGATTCCTATTCCACCTTCCATAAGGCTGATGTGACTTGAAGGGTTTTATCCTGACACTTTATTTCCTTGCCTATACGGAGTCGATTTTTACTAGTCACCGACACTCAATGTGGAATCGGGTTCACGTTGAATAGGCTGATGTTAGCTGCAGGTGTTTTCCTGGATGCTCTGGTTTATTACCAATGAGAAGGGGGTGGGTCTTCAAAATCCCAGAACATTTTCATTCTTGCTCCCTTAGTCATGAGAGATGATGTTCATTTGTCTTTCCCTGGACAGTGTGTTGTCACAGAGACCAGTGTTTGGCACTCTCGTCAGGCTTCCCCGACCACTTATCCTCATGTTTCCCTATTCACGAAGGATAATCATAGGGCTAAGACTGTTCCTGTACAGTGTTGTTTCTGATGGATATGTTTATGGCATTGTCCTTCCATTACTACAACCACTTCTGATAGGATTTACCCAGGAAGCAAAAATTTCTTTGGAAGTGGGTCTTTGCAAATTATGTTTCTCAGTGCTCTGTTCGTCGGCTTTCACTCATGGTTCCAAATCACCTTGATTCCTGTTCCACCATCCATAAGGCTGATGTGACTTGAAGGGCTTTTTTTGCCATATTTTGTTTCTCAGTCCTGGGTTCAACGAGTTTCACTCATGGTACCAAAGGACGTTGATTACTGTTCCACCTTCCATAAGGCTGATGTGACTTGAAGGGCTTTTCCTGACACTTTTTTTCTTGGCACTAAGCGGTGGATCGTTCCCAGTCCCATACACCCAATCTGGAATCGGGGTCCACATTGAATAGGCTGTTAGCAAGAGGTGCTTTCCTCGACGCTCTGGTTTATTACCAATGTGAAGGGTGCTGATTCTTTGAAATTCCAGTACCTTTTCATCATGCTCCCTTACTCATGAGAGATGGTGTTCGTTGGTCTTCCCTCGAGAGTGTGGTGTCTCAGAGGTCAGTGTTTGGCCTTCTTGTCAGGATTCCACGACCACTTTCCTTCATGTTTCCCTATTCACGAAGGGTGATGATAGGGCTAAGACAGTTCCTGTACAGTGTTGTTTGTGACGGATATGTTTATGGCCTTTTCGTTCCATTGCCACTACCACTTTTGATAGGATTTACCCAGGAGCAAAAATTTCGTTGGAAGCGGGTTTTTGCAAAATTCTGTTTCTCAGTGCTCTCTTCGTCGTGTTTCACTCATGGTATCAAAGCACTTTGATTCCTGTTCCACCTTCCTTAAGGCTGATGTGACTTGAAGGGCTTTATCGTGACATTTTGTTTAATGCCTCTAAGTAGTGTATTTTTCCCAGTCCAATACACCCAATGTGGAATTGAGGTCCACATTGATTCGGCTGATGTTAGCTGGAGGTGTTTTCCTGGACGCTCTGGTGTATTACCAGTGAGAAGGGCCCTGAGTACTAGAAATTCCAGAACCTTTTCATTCATGCTCCCTTACTCATGATAGATGATGTTCGTTGGTCTTTCCCTTTTGAGTGTGGTGTCTCAGAGGTCAGTGTTTGGCCTTCTTGTCAGGATTCCACGACCACTTTTCTTCATGTTTCCCTATTCACGAAGGAAGATGATAGGGCTAAGACGGTTACTGTGCAGTGCGGTTTCTGACGGATATGTTTATGGCCTTTTCGTTCTATTGCCACAACCACTTTTGATAGGATTTACCCAGGAAGCAAAAATTTCATTGGAAGCGGGTTTTTGCTAAATTTTGTTTCTCAGTGCTGTGTTAGTCGAGTTTCACCTATGGTACCAAACCCCCATGATTCCTGTCCACCTTCCATAAGGCTGATGTGACTTGAAGGGCTTTTTCCTGACACTTTGTTTCTTGACTCTAAGTGGTGGATATATCCCAGTCCCATACAACCAGTGGGGAATCGGGGTCCGCATTGAATAGCCTGATGTTAGCTGGAGGTGTTTTTCTGGACGCTCTCGTTTATTACCAATGAGAAGGGTGCTGAGTCCTCTAAATTCCAGAACCTTTTCATTCATGCTCCCTTACTCATGAGAGATGATGTTCGTTGGTCTTTCCGTGGAGAATGTGGTGTCTCAGAGCCGGTGTTTCGCACTCTCATCAGGCTTCCACGACCTCTTTCCATCCTGTTTCCCTATTCACGAAGGATAATCATAGGGCTAAGACGACTCCTGTATAGTGTTGTTTCTTAAGTATATGTGTATGGCTTTTTCGTTCCTTTGCCACAACCAGTTTTGATAGGATTTACCTGGGAAGCAAAATTTCGTTGGAAGCGGGCTTTTGCCAAATTTTGTTTCTCTGTGCTGTGGTCGTCGGGTTTCCCTCATGGTACCAAAGCACCTTGATTCTAGTTCCACCTTCCATAAGGCTGATGTGACTTGAAGGGCTTTATCCTGACACTTTGTTTCTTGACTCTAAGTGGTGTCTTTTTCCCAGGCCCATACACCCAATGTGGAATTGGGGTCCACATTGTGGTGGCTGATGTTAGCTGGAGGTGTTTTCCTGGACGCTCTGGTTTATTACCAATGAGAAGGGTGCTGAATCCTCGAAATTCCAGAACCTTTTCATTCATGCTCCCTTATTCATGAGAGATGATGTTCGTTGGTCTTTCCGTGGAGAGTGTGGTGTCTGAGAGACCAGTTTTGGCACACTCGTCAGGCTTCCATGACCACTTTCCCTCTGTTTCCCTATTCACGAAGGTGATGATAGTTCCTAGAAGGTTCCTGTACAGTGTTGTTTCTTACGGACATGGGAATGGCTTTTTCGTTCCATTGACACAAAAACTTTTGATACGATTTACACAGTAATCCAAAATTTCGTTGGAAGTAGGTTTTTGTCAAATTTTGTTGCTCAGTGCTGTGTTCGTCGGGTTTCACTTATGGTACCAAAGCACATTATTCCTGTTCCACCTTCCATAAGGCTAATGTGACTAGAAGGGCTTTATCCTGAACTTTTTTTCTTGGCTCTTAGGGGTGGATCTTTCCCAGTCCCATACACACAATGTGGAATAGGGTTCCACATTGTATAGGCTGATAATAGCTGGATGTGTTTTCCTGGATGCTCTGGTGTATTGCCAATGAGAAGGGCGCTGAGTCCTCGATATTCCAGAACCTTTTCATTCTTGCTCCCTTACTCATGAGAGAGGATATTCCTTAGTCTTTCCCTGGAGAGTGCGGTGTCTCAGGGACCAGTGTTTTGCACTCTCGTCAGGCTTCCACGACCTCTTTCCATCCTGTTTCCGTATTCATGAAGGATAATGATTAGGCTAAGACGGTTCCTGTATTGTGTTGTTTCTTACGGATATGTGTATGGCCTTTTCGTTCCTTTGCCACAACCACTTTAGATAGGTTTACCCAGGAAGCAAAAATTTCTTTGGAAGCGTTTTTTTGGCAAATTTTTTCTCAGTGCTGTGTTCGTCGGGTTTCACTCATGGTATCAAAGCACCTTGATTCCTGTTCCACCTTCCATGAGGCTGATGTGACTTGAAGGGCTTTATCCTGACACTTTGTTTCTTGACTCTAAGGGGTGGATCTTTCCCAGTCCCATACAACCAATGTGGAATCGGGGTCCACATTGAATAGGTTGTTAGCTAGAGGTGTTTTCCTGGATGCTCTGTTTTCTTA
>NW_023242881.1:104129-116540 GCF_002007445.2 Ailuropoda melanoleuca
GATGTGACTTGAAGGGCTTTATCCTGACACTTTGTTTCTTGACTCTAAGGGGTGGATCTTTCCCAGTCCCATACAACCAATGTGGAATCGGGGTCCACATTGAATAGGTTGTTAGCTAGAGGTGTTTTCCTGGATGCTCTGTTTTCTTACCAATGCGAAGGGCCCTGAGTCTTCGAAATTCCAGAACCTTTTCATTCATGCTCCCTTACTCATGAGAGATGATGTTTGTTGGTCTTTCCCTGGAGAGTGTGGTGTCTCAGAGACTGGTGTTTGGCACTCTCGTCAGACGTCCACGACCACTTTCCCTCATGTTTCCCTATTCTCGAACGATGATGACAGGGCTAAGACAGTTCCTGTACAGTATTGTTTCTTACGGATATGTTTATTGCACATTCGTTCCATTGCCACAACCACTTTTGATAGGATTTACCCAGGAAGCAAAAATTTCGTTGGAAGCGGGTTTTGGCCAAATTTTGTTTCTCAGTGCTGTGTTCGTCGGGTTTCACTCATGGTACCAAAGCACCTTGATTCCTGTTCCACCTTCCGTAAGGCTGATGTGACTTGAAGGGCTTTATCCTGACACATTTTTTCTTGGTTCTTAGGGGTGCATCTTTCTAGTCCCATACACCGAACGTGGAATCGGCATCTACATTGAGGAGGCTGATGTTAGCTGGGGGTGTTTTCCTGGACACTCTTGTTTATTACCAATAAGAAGGGGGCTGAGTCTTCGAAATTCCAGAGCATTTTCATTCATGCTACCTTATTCATGAGAGATGAAGTCCGTTGGTCTTTCCCTGGACAGTGTGATGTAACAGAGACCAGTGGTTGGCACACTGGTCAGGCTTCCACGACCACTTTCCCTCATATTTCCCTGTCAGGAAGGATGATGATAGGGCTAATATGTTTCCTGTTCGGTGTTGTTTGTTACGGATGTGTTTATGGCCTGTTCATTCCATTGACACATCCCATTTTCATAGGATTTACCCAGGAAGAAAAAATTTCGTTGGAAGCGGGTTTTGGCCATATTTTGTTTCTCAGTGCTGTGTTCGTCGGGTTTCACTCATGGTACCAACGAACCTTGATTTCTGTTCCATCTTCCATAAGGCCGTTGTGAGTTAAGGGGCTTTATCCTGACACTTTTCTTCTTGGCTCTATGTGGTGGTTCTTTCCCAGTCCCATACACCCAAGGTGGAATTGGGGTCTACATTGAGGAGGCTGATGTTACCTGGAGGTGTTTTCCTGGACGCTCTGGTTTACTACCAATAAGAACGGCGCTGAGTCTTCGAAATTCTAGAATCTTTTCATTCATGCTCCCTTCCTCATGAGAGTTGATGTTTGTTGGTCTTTCCCTGGATAGTGTGGTTTGTCATCGGGGCGCCGCCACTCATTCAGGGCGGGAGAACGGGCAGGGCCCTCCGAGCCCCCCGCAAACTTCTAAGGCCCCCGGCGACAAAACCCTTGGGCCCACGCTCCCGCTCGGCAGCGCCCTCACCTCGGCCCGCCCCTCCGCTTGCTGCTCAGCTATCAACTCAAGCCTGTCGGCCTACTGGGGGCTAGCCCTAACCCTAGGTTGGCTCCCGAAAGGCCATTCCCAAGGGGCCTTGCGCCGCAATGCTTGGGATTGAGGCCTCGTGCCCCAGGGCCAGACTCAGCCTGCCACCAGGCTGCCACCCGGGGCCATGGATGTGCTGCCGCTCATTAAGGGCGGTAGAACAGACAGGGCCCTCTGAGCAACCGGCGACCTTCGAAGGCCCCCCGTGCCAAAACCCTTGGGCCCACACTCCCCCTCCTCAGCGCCCTCACTCATAGGGCCCTGCACTGAATGAGCAGAGGCACCCCGATGGGCCCAAACTGGTGGCCTGGCAGCAGGGTGATTGTGGCACTGGGGATTGGGGGACCCCAATCCCCAGCTTCACGGTGCCAGGCCCCTTGGAGGCTGACCTACGGTTAGGGTTAGCCCCCAGAAGGCCAGCAGGCCTGAATTGAAGGCTGTCCGGCCAGCGGAGGGAGGGCCTAAGTGAGGGTGCTGGGGAGGGGGAGGCTGGGCCCAAAGGTTTTGGTGCGGGGGGCCATCAAAGGTCACCAGGGGCTCGGAGGTCCTTGCCCCTTCTCCCGAATTGAATGAGCGGCACCCCGATTGACCCGGGTGGCAGCCTGGCCACAGGGTGAGTCTGGTGGAGGGGCTCGGGGATCCTCAATCACCAGCATTGCGGCACCAGGACCCTAGGGGAGGGCCCTTCAGGGTCGACCTAGGTAAGAGTTAGCCCTCAGGAGACCGGCAGGCCCCAAGCTGACAGGTGTTTGGTGAGCAGAGGTGCAGGCCAAGGTGAGGGCACTGGGGATGGGGAGCATGTCAGAAAGGGCTTGGATGTGGGGGGCCTTTGATGTTCGTCAAGGGCTCGGAGGGCCCTGCCTGTTCTCCTGCCCTGAATCAGCGTTAGTGCCCCACTGGGCCCATTTGTTGGCCTGGCGTCAGGGTGAATCTGGCGCTGGGGCTCAGGGGTCCCCAAACCCCAACGTTGTGGTGCGAGCCCCCTTGGTAAGGGCCCCTTGGGTGACTACCTTGGGTTAGGGTTAGCCCCCAGGAGACCGGCAGGCCCCAGCTGACGTTTGGCGAGTGAAGGGGCAGGCCTATGTGAGGGCGCTGGGGAGGGGGAGCATGGGACCAAGGGTTTTGTTGCGGGGGGACTTTGATGGTCACAGGGGGCTTGGAGGACCCTGCCCGTTCTCCCGCCCTGAATGAGCGACGGCGCCCTAATGGGCCAGGGTGGCGGCATGGCAGCAGGGTGAGTCGGTGCTGGGTCTCAGGGGTCCCCAATCCCTGGCATTGTGGTGGCAGAACCCTTGGGAAGGGCTCCTCAGGGTCAGACCTAGCTTTAGGGTTAGCCCCCAGGAGGTCCACAGGCCTAATCCGCCAGCTGTGTGGCCAGCAGAGGGGCGGGCCCAGGTGAGGGCGTGGGGGAGGGAGAGCGTGGGCCCAAGGGTTTTGGTGCGGGGGCCTTCAAAGTTAGCCGGGGTCTTGGAGGGCCCTGTGCAGTGGCCCTGCCCATTCTCCTGCCCTGAAGGATCAATGAGGCCATAGGGGCCCGGGTAGCGGCAGGGCATCATGGTGAGTCTGGTGCTGTGGCTCCGGGGTCCCCAATCCCCGGTGGCTCAGGACACTCACTGTCCAAGCTCGCGGGAAGCAAGCACACTTAGAAACCAAGCTTGTGCTTGATCTGCCTGTTCAGCTCCACAGCCAAAGTACTCGGGTGAGGGTGGCAAGGAGGTGGCTTCCTGTCCCTGTCCCTGTCTCGGCCACGGAGCTGGAGGCAGAGTCTCATACACAGAAGGAGCTCCCTACATTCATTTGCCTGGTTTGGTTATGAAAATAAAGCCTGAGTCCTGATCATTTTAGAGGCTACCTACCACTGCCTTTATGCCTCATCTATTAAGAAGTCATGATTAGCATCACAAAGATCAAAGAATATTGAACCCATGCAGGATATCCGTGGCAATTTAAATTAACCTGACTTTTCACATGGCTTTATTTTTTAAAATGGCATGGAAGAAGAAAAGAAAGAACCCCGTGGAGATGGGGCCAGCATCCTGACTTCAACTGAATCCCTCTAGTTTCACACAGTAATCCCCGTCCAGCTCTCCTGGTTGGGTCCATCGCGTCGCCCTAGGGACACACAGAGGAGCAGCAGGCCCTGTTATCCGTGGATACACAGCTGTCAGCTGAGCTCACACTGCTGCTGTCCCATCCTAGTAACACCCTGAATGTCTGTGTGGCTCTGGGCCCATGGGCCTTCTCCTCCTCTATGGTACTGCATGTCTGCGGGATGCAGCCCCGATATGTCCCTCAACCCAGAACGACCCTCCTGCTCCAGACCCACACCCTCTAAATGTGGGGACAGGCACTTGATGTAGATGGCAAAACTTTTTGCTTTGAACTTTGGTTTAAACTTTTATGTTTTCTGGTCATTGGCAGATTTCAAGCACTCAGCAAACGTAAAAAGAACGTCTAGATAGAGGAGGATAAAGTTGCTTTGAGGCTGTTGAACAGGAGAGAGGCCACACCATGGCCACGTGCAAAGTGCTGCTTTCCTAGAAACTTGGTCCACGGCATGTGTCTGCTGACGAGTGGAAGGGACCCTGGAGGGGATGGACCACAGCGACTCCCACACCAAATCAAACTGTCTGCTGGGAAACATGGAACCCTCCTTTCCAACGTGACGTCCCCTGCTCACCATTGTCTGTTTGATCTCTGGAAGCTCCGGGACAGAAAAGGCCATTGGAGTTCCTTTTTCTCCTGTCTTTCACATGGCTACCCAAAGGGGTGACTCCCTGTGATGCCCAGTGCTGACCACACCCACGTGTGCATCACGTGGCACCCCAGTCACATGCTTACACCTTGAACCCAGGAGAGGGAGCTCCTTTGCTCTCTAAACTTTGCTGTTGCCACATGTCAGAGGCAGAGACAGAGCCACATGCCAGCCCCCACCCCTCCCCCACAGCTTGAACTGCGCTGGGGAGAGGGTGCCTGAGGATCAAGGCCTGTGCAGGAGCTCCCCCACCCCCGCTGCTCCTTTCCCTTGACTGAGGTTCAGCAGCATGCAGAAGCTGAGCTGGGCAGCCTTGCAAAGGAGGACAGTCAGGAGGTGCACCCGTGGGAGGTGCTGGAGCTGCAGCTGAATGTGACCTTTGCGATCCTCAGCTCTCCTCTGTAGAATGGGGACGATGATCTCCCCCCCACTGGGCTATCATGTGGGTTCAGTGAGAAATGTGAGATTTCACAGCACAGTGCTCAGAATAGGGGGGAATCAGTACATGGTGTTCTATCTGAAAGGTGAGAGGAACATTGGCCAGCCTGGAACTGGATATAGGCCTCCTCCATCATCCCAATGAGAGGTGCTGGCCAGGGTCCTGTAACCCTCAGAGCAGGTGGGACACGCTCCATTGTGCCCCCCCCCCACAGCCTGACGTAAGCTTCAGGGGACGTGACCACAGTCAGGGCCAGAGGAGGAGGACAGGAAAGATGTGAGGCCAGCTCCCCAGACTGGCCCACACACCAGAAAGACCCAGGGGGCTTCTACAGGGTGGCGTGAGCCTGCACAGCCCAGGCCTGCTTGTGGAGACACAAGGCCTGAGGTCACTTCTGAGAACCCTCACCTAGATGGTTAGATAGACCTGGTCTCCTATGAGCCATCATGAAGGAGAATGCCCTGGTCTCCAACTATAGAGGGGGGGTGCCCTCATCCACACTACAGAGGGGGCTACCTTGGTCCCCCACTGTAGTGGGTGTGCCCTGCTCTCCCACCATAGAGAGGGGGTGCCCTGATCCTTCACTGCAGAGGGGAGGGTGTCTGGGTCCCTCACTACAGAGGGGGTGCTCTGGTTCCTCACTGTAGAAGGGGGTGGAAACATGAGGAACGGCCCCAATGAGGCTATAGGTGCCAAGAACTTAGCTGTGGTGGTTGGCACCACTCCCTTCTGCCTTTACTTGTGCTTCCCTCAGCAGCTGGATAAATGCTGGGTTCTCAAANCTGGACAAATGCTGGGTTCTCAAGGTGCAGTGGGGATGCCTCTCCCATTTCCCTCATCAGCCATCACTAATGGATGACAGAACAAGTCTGCCTTGCTGACTAGGACAGAGAGCACAAAGAGAAGGCGCAACTCTCTAAGCCTGTGACACCCCTTCCCCCCACCTCCCTCTCCTCCACATTTGCCTCTCAGTGGATAAGGCACTAGAGCCCATACTTCCAGGCTCCCTGGCCCCGTCATCTGTGCCTCATCCATCTCTGGGACCTGGGGTATGCACATGACATGCACAGGGCATTCCCAGAGGACAGACCCAGGGCAGAGGCCAGAGCGGCTCCAGGAGGCGGGAGTCCTGGCCCCTGGTACAGGGAGTGTGCACTAGGAGAAGAGAGCTCAGCTGTCAGGGTGCATCTCTGGCCCACACGTATTCCCTGCTCTGTTCCCTGGGGAGGGCGCGCCTGGCCCTGGGTAGCTTTCAACAGCACAGGCTTTGGCCTTGTGGCAGTTGGATGAGGAGTAGGTCTGCTGCTCTCCCCGGGGCAGCTCTCGCACCTGCACAGTGAAGTAGTGGAATGGGGGGGCCCCGTCGCTGCCTGGGACCCACTGGAGCTGGAGGCTGTGCGCAGTCACTTCTGCCTGTGACACCAGGAGCTCTGGGGGGGGGGGAGCACTGGAAGTGCTGCAACCAAAACAGAACAGACCAGGGACACGTGACCGGCTGCTTCTCCAGGAAGGCACCATGTGAGCTCAAGCCTGAGGACGCGGGCTGCCCATGAGGGCAGAGAACAGGGAACTCATTCCCAGTTCCGCAGGCACCTGCGGTTCCCTTACGGCCAACTCTGGACCTGCCCCAGCCTGGACCTCACGGGAGACCCTGGCTTGCTCCCAAAGCGCTGCTCTCTCCTGCCGGAGACAGTCAGACAGACAGGAGGATGAGCCCACACGTGCTCCATGGCAACCACACGTCCCTACAACATCTCGAAGTTGACACCTGGGCTCTGCTGAGCACATCCAGGCCCCTGTGGACTCTCCCTGAGATCTCAGGCTTAGTGCATCTGTCATGCTGACTCCTTCCTGGAAGCCAACCCGAGCCTGAAACACAGACAGTGTCCTACTCGGCTCCTCCGGGGCGTGTCACCGCCGCTCTGTCCCCACAGTGCTGGTGACTGGGAGTGCAGAGCGCAGGGAGTGGGGACCTGGCTCCCGAGCTTGGATCGTTCCCAGCATGCATCTCCTCGTCTCATCAATTGCAGCAGAGGAACCCCACAGAGGAAGGAATAATTGATTGATTGTTTATCATGAAGATGATTGATCCTGTTGAGAATGTGTGGTGGTTAAGAAGCAGTGATGATCGCTGACCCTGAGGTGATGGCGGGAGGAGCCCTTCCACCTGACTGTGGTTGGGACTGCTCTGGGAGCACACACTTGGGCTGTGGGGATCCTCCTCCCTCAAAGCAAGAGCCCTGCATCCCCTCATCAGCCACAAGGACCACCCTCCTGGGCATACTGTCAATTGGTGAAGCTCTGCTGGGGGGGGTCTGCAGGCCCTGGCAGACATCCCCTAAGCTCTAGGGGCCCAAGGTAGGTGGTGCGGGTGGTTGGCATGTGGGCTGAGGTGTGGGCATGCATCCCCCAGCCCCATCAGCAGCAGCCCAGCTGTGGACCAGGGTGCCAACTGAAGGGCACTCCTGATAAAGCTTTCATCTGGATTTAAGTCACGTCACAGCTTTAGCAAACTTGGCTTTCCCTGGGCCTTAGAATGTGCTGAATTTCCCTACAGGGCTGCACCAACTCTGAGGAAGATGGCAAGAGCCACTGGGAGAGGCACTCAGGGCCCTGAGCATGTCCCGGACAAGGGGGAGCCTGAGGACCTGGGCCAAAGCTGCAGGAGGGGTTCTCCTGCCGCCTGTCCCCGGTCTTGCCAACCCCACCCCTGTGCTGGCAGCTGCAGGTCAGACAGCACTATGTGCCAAAAGCCAGGGGCCAACTATGCATAGCTGTCTCTCCACCCACGTCAAGCTTTGGCGTCTCCAGTGACTTCAAGGCTTCCTTCCCCTAGTTAGCAGTAGAGGTAACCTTTGTCAGAGGAGGAGGGGCTGTGCATTTGTCTTCATCCTTGGCGGATTGAGGCTCGGTGGTTGAGGTTGGGGGACTCACAGCAGGCTATGGCCTTCCCCTGGAAGGTGTGGGGCCCTGGAAGATCCGAAGCCACAGATAGGGGACACCAGCGTCCCCCCGTTGGCCATCGCAAGGGTCAGCCATGTGCCTGGGCTGAGCAGCCCTGTCCTGAGCAGCTGGGTGTTCCAGCCAGGGCTGCCTCCAAGCAATGCCAGAGCTCAGTGGAACCTTCTGCTCTGTGGGGCATCGGCTTCCCCAGCTGCTCAGGGTGCTTGTGAGGGAATTTGAGAGAGCAGTGAGCCGCAGTGCCTGGAAGGTGGCCAGAACGTGGTATGGGCTCAGGGCACACCAGGCTCCTTTGCCATCTACATTTTGTAGGTTTCAGTTCGACCCTTGGGATGGTTTTCCAAGGACTCTGGGTTCAATTCATGCCTCCCTAAGTCTGTCTAGATCTTCTCCTAGAGTGATCCCACAGGCCACGGGGTCACTGGCTCACATTCTGAGTGCAGCCATGGCACCAGCTCTGTTCCTGGAGTTCTGCGGACCATGCTGGCCCTTAGGCTTCCCAAGAGGCCACCAGATGAGTGCAGGGAACAGAGAGAGGAAGGGCCTTGCCTAAGGTCACACAGCTCAAGAGGCTGATGTTTGGGGACTCCCAGAGCCCACCCGTTTATTCTGTGCGCAAGCACCTTCTTGTCATCCTCTTCCCTGAGAACTCTGGGTCTGGCCCTGATCTCCCAGACTGGAGTTGGGGCGGCCCTGGGGCGGGAGCCTGCTGAGGCAAATTCCAGAGTGAGGCTGGAGGGCATGTCAGGTGCTCACTGAGATGGGGACCCACAGCAGATTTCTGTAGGTGGAGAAGACTGAGTGTGGAGGGTGTCCACGTCACGACCTCAGAGCTGTGTCCCTGGCAAATGACTGAATCCGTCTGGGCCCCACTTCTTCTGTAGAACTGGGGCTCACAGCGCTTTGTTCCCCAGGCCTTGGTGAGGAAAAACCAAGACAATGTACAATAAACATCTCGCCAGTGCTTGGAACGAAAGCAGCGTCCATGGAGACAGATCTCCCTATGACTGCTGGGTAGAAAACTTGTTTATTGAGCCCCTGCTGAGCTGGGCACCTGGTTTTGAACATCAGCGTTCAAGTGCCTGGCTTCAGGGAGCTGCATTCCAATAGGATGACTCAGAGCCACCCTGGGCCAGTTACACAACCTCACTGAGCCACGTCTCCAGCTTTAAACCTGGGACATTCCTGTCTTTCTGGTAAATGTCAGGCTGTGCAGACATGCAAGAGTGCAGGGCCTGACCCAGGAAGCCATGGACCCAGCAAGTTCACGGCTCCCATTTAGGCCCAGCTCTCCTCCCCACATCACCACAACAGTGGACTTGGGCCCCAGGTCGTACGTCTCTTCTCAGTGGTGATGACAGTGGCCACCAGCAGCAGCCCCTAGTGGTGTTTTGTCTTGGCCAAAAGCCTGAAGATGTATGCCGACTCCAGGGTCAGTTTGGCTGCTGTGAACTGCCTCACCGTGGTCCCCACCTCCACCGTTGTGAACATGCTGGGGCTGTTGCTGGCCAGGCGGTAGGGGATCTGGTACCCTGTGGACAGGGCAGGAGGGCCACACATTGGTCACGTCACCCCCCTCGGACCCCGCACTCCCGCCACCCTGCCACCACCACTCTGCTTTCTTTCCCCGACATTCTTCCTCCTCTGCCAGCACCTGAGAGGGAGGGCACAGCCATGGTGATGGATGGAGACTCTGAGTGCTGGGCCCACATGACCCTCATTTCCCTTCATCCTTCCCACCACCAAGATGTGGACACAATTTCATCTTCCCCAGGTCGCTTGGAGCTGAGAGAATATGGCAGGAACCAACCAGTGCTCCTGAGGGGCAGGCCCAGTGCTCCCTGCTTTTTCTCTTCCTCCTCACCCCTCCTGCCATCCCCCCCTTATCCTCCCAGGGCCAAGGGCAGTGCCTCCTCCTAGAATGTTCCTTCAAGTGCGCCCTTCTCCCACGGTTACATTTCTTTCCCCTCAGTCATCCTCCCTGTCTGTCCACAGATCCCAGCTTTAGGAATGGGAGGTGGTGCCAGCTCAGCACTGTCCCCTGCTGTCAGCGCCTCCTCTGTGCCCACCCCCAGGAAGCCCCAGCGTGGCCCCCATCCTGGGGGTTCCCCTTCAAATAATACCCCCCTGCCAAGGAAGCAGTGGGTGCATGTTATCAGTTCTGGGGGGCTTCCGCAGCTCTGAATGGCTCCTAAAGTTCCTTGGTTTTCAAGGGATTGCAGTTGATGAGATGTTATGAATGACCAAGCCTCCCAACCAGGCTGTGCCAGACTGCCTCCACACATGTCTGAAGAGGCAATGCCAACTGTCAGACCCAGCCTGGAACCCAGCTGTGCTCCTGCCCTGATTAAAACCAGAGCTGGTGGGGTGCGGTGGCATCCACAAACACAGAAGACAGCCAACCTGCTCATTGACAGATGATGTGGGCCTCAAAGTTGGGAAACCGTGGAGTCCAGAAAGAACTTGTGTTTACTCAATAGATGTGTGCCCCACAAACCCAGAAAGCTCTCGATCAGCAGAGGGGCTTCTTGGGTCCGTGACAGCAAGGGCAGAGTGGTGACAACAGTTACTGTCCCCATGGACTGTGCTCAGTCAGCCTCCAGTACTCCCGTGTCCCTTTCTGCAGCCACCTATCGCAGTCAGTCCTTCCCAAATGTCCCCTGAGGGACACAACACTGTCCCTCCTGAGGACCATGGCTCCATAGTCAGACCCGCAGCAGCTTGCCTCCCCTGGGCCTCTCTGCTCTGCACTCTCTCCTCCCTTCTGTTCATCACCAACAGGCAGGAGCCTGTTTGGGTCCATCCATCCAAATCCTGGTGGACCTGCAATCCCAGAGCCGACCTAGGAAAAATTCCTCAGACCCTCAAACTGCGAGGAGTGCCCTCCACTCTCTGTTCTGCTCACCACCTACTTGTTTACAGGCCACATGCCTTGATGAGACCCTGGACTCCCTGGAGACCTGGAAGGCATCTGTCTTGGCCTCCCCGCAAAGTCCTTGGAGTGGCAGGGTTTCAAGGCCCTGAAGTGGAATCATACAATATTGGTCTTTCTCTCCATGCTTTATCTCACAGAGCATAATATGTTTTCAAGGTCCATCCATGTTGGGGCATATTTCAAAATTGAATTGCTTTATAGACCCCCAGTTAATAAAAGTGTATCGATATTGTTTTTGATAATTATAACAAATGCTCCACATCCATATAAGGTGTTATTAGTGGAGGAATTGGGGTCGGGGGGCATGGGTTATGGGAACTTTCTATATTATCTGTTCAACTCTTAGATTTGTCTAAACCTCCTGTTGTCAATAATGCCTATTAATTTTTTAAAATCCAAGAACACTCTTTCAGGGAGCAATCTGTCTCAGCCAATATTGGTTTGAACATCAGCTAAAGATCTGTACGTTAGCTAAAGATGTTGTTTACTGGTAAAGATGAGCCCATTCTTGAGTTAGAAATGCACCTTGACTGCTGGAGTTACAGCGATACTGATTGACTTGATCATTTGCCTTTGCATAGAGAAGAGAAGAATGTGGCTTCACATTTTGATGGTTTTCTCTTAAATATGGGTCACTGAATAAAGTAGCATCATTCTTCTTGAATGAACCTAATGAGTCCATTCCCACAGTACCCTCAACTGGGTCATTGGTAGGGTGCCCCCTGTTGTTTGGCCAGAGGTGGAGTTTTTCAGAATCACTGCTTGGGGTCAGGTGATATTCTTGACTTCAGGCAAACATTTCTTCTTCCTTGAAGCAAGACCCCAGGAAATGCATTCCAATAGAGAAGAACTGTGGACATCTGGCTTGAAGCAAGATCCCAGTAAATGCATTCCGATAGAGAGCAACCGTGGACATCTGGCTGGCAGAAGAACACAGGGAGATGGGTGATCATCTATTCATAGTTCAATCCTTTCATCCATTTATTCACCTGCTGCCTGCCCAGCAGAGCCTCCTGAACCCCACTCGGACTTCTGGAGCTGTTGCAGTTGGGTGCACACTTACAACACCCACCAGCTCCTGTGAGAAAATACCTTGATGTGGCTGAGGCATCAGAGAAACAAAGCAAATTGCAGTGCCCATGACTGATGGCCTGGGTTCACACTCCATGTAGGAGCCACGAGCACCTGAGAAAGTTACGTAGACCCCTCTGTGTCTCATTTGCCTGTTCTGAGATGTTGAAATGTGACTGTGGCCTACTTATTAGAATTATGTTATGAGGCTAAAAGTAATTAAACACAAGGAAAGCCTTAACAAAAATAAAATAAACGACTGTTGTTTCATAATTGCCCTAAGTGTTCAATCACTGAGCGACTGCAAGATTAAGGTAGACACTGGTGGTGGTGGAATCCAGAGAGGGGATGTGGATGGCTCCACAGAAAGAGAGGATGGACGCTCATTCTTAGCTTTACATAGGAAGGATGCTTTACTGCTCATGGACAATACCTGTTACCATCTCCTGTAATCCTCATGTCAGCCCTATTGAGGTGGGTGGGGGCAGAGCAGGGGCTGTAAGCCATATTCTAGTGGGAGGCACTGAAATGTAGAGAGATCAAGTGACATGCCAAGAGTTACCAGTTACTTTTGCCAACATTAGAGATAGGTTTCTTACAGGCTTTTTCTATTTATGCACTTCCCACCAAGGGGAACACTGTTCTAATTTGGGGCATACGTAGTAATTCCTCCAAGTCGTGTGCCTGAATCATCAAAA
>NW_023242882.1:0-1495 GCF_002007445.2 Ailuropoda melanoleuca
AAAATATTTTAGAGATAAATGTATATAAATGCAATTTATATACATTCATGAAGATATTCTTCATGTCATAAGAAATATTTTAAGTAAGTTAATTTAAAGAGAAAACTATCATTGAAGATCTTCTTATCCACTGGGATGCATCTAATTTCATACCATGTATGTGGATATACATGGCCAATGGCAGAACTAGATTGGAGACAGGTGAGCTATATATTTTCTACATACATTACACCGTTTTCTCCCTCTCAGGAGGGATGTAGTACTTGCCACATGATAGCATCAAAGAGCTGCGCCACCATAATGCACATTCCAGCTGTTTCTCTCACTTTAGTTTTCTTCCTCATTCACTCCCTGGTTGCTCTTTTGCCCCAGCTGACCCTACATCCCCTTTTCTGTACAAATAAAAAATATTACTACAGGAAAAACCAAATACATATATTATGAAACTATCCGAAATGTTTCTCATCAGGATTCTTAAAATCATGTAATGCATATCGTTATGTAGCCCATTCTCTAAGACATTTGGATCTATTAAAATTTGATTTACTCCTTTGTAAACAAGGTTTTCTTGAATGGGTTTCTTACAATTTTAAAGAGGCCCCTTCTATTTTTGGCAAATTCCTCCTTTTTCCTAATGTGCATGCCATTTCCTCTAGAGATGAACTGTAAATTCAACCAGGGCATAAAAATTTTAGGGTTACATTTAGTAGAAAATTCTAGTTTCACAGGTGCCAGGTGTAGGGGATCACCAATATCCACACATTAATGCTCACTGCAACCTTTTCAGACTTAAACAAAAACTCTTTCCCACATACCTAGCAGCCACTGAGAGGCTCTGTAAAACAGAAATAGAATTCCAACCTGAGATGACCAGGGTAGAGGAAGACCTGACATCATTAGACAGGATTTTGCAAAGGCTTGTCGACTTATTTTAATAATCTATCCCAAATCTAAAGAGCATTCTGAAAGAATTAACATAGTATAACAGATATAGTAAAAGCCAGAGGGTGAAATTCTCTTGAGAAAATCTGTTTTGGAGATCTCTTATGCACAAGGTACAATGGTATTGGGTACTGAGCCCACATTAAGCAAATAAACAAAATATTCAGACTTCATCTTTCATTTCACAAACATACGTGCCTAAAAGCTTACCAAAATCAGGGCATATATGAGAATCACCATGTGAACAATGAGGCAAGAAGTGCCGTAGGTTGGAGCAGTCAGAGAAGGTGTGGGCAGAGTATTGGTTTTCAATTCCAAGTGATCTTTAAGGAATAGTAGTTGGATTTTTAACAGGATTATGCATTGTTCTATAACCTAATAATTGTCACCATCAGATGTACTTTAATAAATATTCTAACAAATTGATCAGTGATTGGCAGAAAATACCTAAAAACTTCATAACAATGAAAGGATTGTTAATCTAACATGTCAGATCTTTGAAGTGGATTTCCAAGATCTTACACCAGATTTTCAACTGTCTAGATTAGGTTTT
>NW_023242883.1:0-1495 GCF_002007445.2 Ailuropoda melanoleuca
GGTGTATTACTGAACCACATTAAACCAGAACGTGACGAGCATCACAGGCCACAGGCTGGAGGAGCTGCAGACAGAAAGCATCTCTCTTCGGTAGCTAAGTGGGAAGTCTTCACATTAGGCAGGTTTCACAAGGTGGAGTCAGGTGAAACTTAATGCATCTTCCCCTGGGGAGACGGGGTGTTACCTTCCTTGATGATTACATACAAAGAGATGGTCCCCAGGTCTTTGAGGACACAATCCTGAGTTGTAAGACTACCAAGTGGCTTCTGTGGCCCATAAAAAAGATTTATGAGCATTTAAGAAGGATGGAGAAAGGAATTCTGAAAGGAAAAGGAAAGGTGGGGGAGTCTTTTCCCCCCTCTCTTTCGACTGGGAGAATTAAACTTATTTCGCATTTATATTTGCCCTTACAAAAGGCACCCCTGAGTCAGGAGTCAGGGACTCAGGAGCTGGTTTAGGGGGCTGAGCAGAACCCTGTAGCCATCGAGACTGTGGGCTGGCACTGGGATGTGGGCGCAGCTCCCCGTTCGGACGAGTTTCTCTCTTCCCTGGGCCGCCAGCAGCCACAGTGAGGGAACAGTGTTCTGCGTTCCTGGCTAGAGACACCCTCCCAGGCAAAGGGGGGCAGGATTTATAAGGGCTCCTGTCCTCCTTTCCTTCCTCCCACATGGCGCAACCCCATCCCTGCCCCCACCCTCTTAGATTCTCACGTTTTTATCTCTGATCTTGACGCACAAGATAAGGTTTCTATAATGGAAAGTAAGAGCAAGAACGAGTCAGGTGGTGAGTCAGAGCCATTCAGCCAGCAATTTAAGAAGCCTGCTCTGCGCCTGCTGCTGGGGCTGCCGCCCTCCCGAGCATCACCAGCCTCCGAGTGTGCACACACAGTCCTTCCCCTTCCCCCTGCAGAAGGCTCTGGAAACGTAGCCCCTGTCCTGCTGTTGCTTCCAGGGCTCCCTGGTAGAGTGGGCGTCCTGCGGTTTCTGAAACGTTCCCTCAGAGGCCCAGGCACCTAGGGCGGGTTTCTAGCAAAGCCACCCAAGGTTGAAAAAGACAATGTCCTCCCGGCAGATACCTGCTGGGCTTATCTTAAATTAAATGCTGACAAGTTTGCTGCTCATTCCTGTTCCTTGTTCCCCCATTCCCTGCTTCAACACAAACAGACTGATGGCCAGCGTCGCATTGGGCATAGCTCCCTTAGTGTGCGGATACAGGACAGCTTCCAGCCCTGCAGGTCCCTACAGAGAGAACAGGCTGAGCTGCGGGGTCTGAGCCATCCATCTCCCCAGAGAGAGGAGCCCTGGCATTGTCACCTGCTGTGTGGTCTGAATCCTGTTGTTCTCACCTCGCCACCCAAAACCCAGGTTCAGCTGCCTGTCCCTGAAAAAGCCAATACTCAAGAGGCAAGTTTTGATTGGAAAGGAATACGAACTTTTTTCAGGAGGCTGGCCACCAGGGGGAGAAGGTAGACTCTTTTTTTTTTTTTTTTTTTTTT
>NW_023242884.1:0-1496 GCF_002007445.2 Ailuropoda melanoleuca
AAATTATGCAGATGTTTCTAAGCAGGTAATATATGCATACACTTTGAGCAATAATGCTATAGATTATGTTTGCATCATTGACCTATTAACAGATCACTTGTTAAAGCATTTCCTGGGAAGTATCTTTCATAGCAGATGTTATGAGCATCATGAAACTCAATTCTTCATAAGTCATGCAATGCAAGCTCACTACCTTTGTCAAAAATGTAGTATTTTGTGAAGGTGGAAAAGCTTTCTGTATTTTTCATCTTCACTTTCTATACTTTTGAATCTTTTGCTACATCTGGTCTGATTCTCTCTTTTCCTCTTTTACTTCCAAAGGGAAGGTCTACTATTCTTGCTGGATTATTTGGAATAAAATTCATTGTTATTGTAATAGTAACTAGTCATTTACATTGAGAACATTATTTTCATGATTTTGCTATGTGAAGGACATTTTATATATCATTTTTATATGAACATTTGGAGGAATGGGTTTAGTATATCATTATTGTTAAAAGAATAGTTCTAAGTGAGATAGTTGTAAGATCAAAACTTAGTTGTGAGATCAAAACTTAATTTTGCCACATACAGTGTGAACTTTAGCAAACCTCAACTTCTTCAAGTTAAAAGAGAGTGATAGAGATATTATCAGGGTTAATAAATAATTCTTGTAAATCTTTTAATACCAGTAAATTCTCGATAGCTGTTAGCTAGTATGAAATTTATTACTGGAGTCTGTATAACATTACAGAACCACTTAATCTATTTTTGAGCATTAGAATGGATAATACACAGTGTCTTTGTACCTTCTGTGAGGAATAATACTCTGAGCTCACTGGCCTTGTAAAATTCTTGGGGGCTGGAATGTTTCCCAACATCCTTGGCCATTACTTTCCCACACGTTCCTGTTTTTCTCATTTACCGTGTCCTCATGCTTCCTAGGCCTTGGGGCTGATCCACTTACAGGTATGAGTTTTTGACAGGTCTGAATTGAAGGGCCAAAGAAGTCTTTTTTTTTTTTTTTAATGTACCTGAGGTCAACAACAGCAGGCAACTGGAATATGAACAGAATTAAGTGAGGTATTTGTTTAGAGGAGGTGGTGTGGTGCGGTGGTGAGAATAGATTCGAGTCAGATTTGCTGGGTTTGAATGTATTCTGGAGAAGTTATTTTACCTTTCTATAATATTTTCTTTAACTGTAAAGATGGTAATAATAAATACCTATTTCAGAATATTTTTGGGCTGTTTAAGTGGGCTTATATATGTTAAGTGCTTATGAAAGTTCCCGGCACATAGTAAACATTAAAAGGAAAAAAACCCTGGTGCTGACCCTCCTCTTAATACAGACAGATTTGTGCTTGTATCTCTTCTTGAACTAGGAAGGCCCTCATTATGAATGGGTCAGGACCTCTATGGATGGATCTTGCCTTGGTCCCTGTCTCCTTAGGTGAAAAAGACAGCCCCTTGTATAATCAATACCACATCAGATAACTTTTCCCTTGAACTTTAGGTAA
>NW_023242885.1:0-1496 GCF_002007445.2 Ailuropoda melanoleuca
GTAGAGGGATGCCCAGGCAACACCATTTCCGGAATGTTGACTTCCCTGACCCTCACAGGCTACCGAGAGACCCTGGGGCAACCAGCACCTTGTCTGTCCCAACAGCCACCAGCCCCTGTGGTGTGGTTTCTCCCACCAATCGGAGCTGCTTGAGGTCAAGAATGGCTGTTTTCCAACTTTGTAGTCCTGTTGTTCAGCTCAGGCACAGAGCCTATTTCCTGAGGGAGTTAACCAAGGAATCTGTTAAAAGTCCATGTTTCTTAAAATCCAGGAAAATTAAAGTCCTTGATTAGGTTCCTGATTCTCTGTGACTTCGTTGCTATTGTTATTTTTCCATGCAAGTTTTAGGGAAACTTGGGACAGTGTTCCTTCCAGAGAAAGAGTCAGGGTCCCAAGGCGCTGGTGTGTTGGATCCCACGTTAGTTCCTCCACGGCGGTGTTGCAGATAACGTACCCTGCCTTCTCGGGTTCTCAGGAACTTCTAGATTCCTTCTTTTTCAATTTATCAAAGAGGGATTTATCCTCAGTTTTGGTTATAAAACCAAAATTACCTCATAGCTTATCTGTAGTTGTCACAGCACACCCCGTGAGTATCTCCTTGAATGCATTCATCCATCTGTCTGTCCACCTGTCCATCTGGGCACTAAGCACCCCTGGGCTGTGTATGTACCAGTCCTAGTGGGTAGCCACGAGGGAGACAGAGAGAGCTGGGCTCTGCTCCTGCTCTTAACGAGCCCACCAAGTTTACCGGGTGCGGCGTGGTTTACCAGGGAAAAGCCTGAACCTAACATAGTTTCCTGCTCCCTTTCAATGAAGAGGCACCTGTCATCTTGTCTGTTGAAAGAAATGTCAGCAGACTGGAACACAGCCATCTCTCCGTTGTGGTTGGAGGCGTCGTGGAGGCAGCTTTGCACGCAGACGTGACAATCCGATGTCCTGTAAAAGGCAAGTCTGGGTGTTTCGGTGGGGGCGGGGGTGTAGGGGCCATGGGCAGCCCGCTGTTACCAGGAGATGGCAGCTGGCAGTGTGGCCTCTCAGACCTCAGCCTGACTGGCTTAACACTCTGATTTTCCAGCCCACTGATAGTGGATCTGTCCCTCAAGGGTGAGACCAACGCGTGGGACTGGGGTGTAAAACAAAATGCCCATGTCTTCATTTCCCATGAGGACTGTGACTGCCTTGCACACTCGCATGCTCAGGTGTGACCAGGACACTATGTCACCGTAGGCAGACCTACACGACAGGCCAGGTTCTAGTCCTGTGGTTGCCTGGTGAGCAGAGTGTCAGTGACGGGTTTGTGGAAATGGTTAGAGGCATCCTCCAGCTGGTCAGAGCCTGTACTGAGCAAAGCCAGGTTCGGGGCTAGGAATCTCGAGGTCTCCGGACCCACACTGTCTCTATCCCGGACTGTCCTAAGACAGGCATAACCAGTCTGTGCCTCAGTGGCTCATTCTGCCTTGTCTGCCATGGCAGAGAAGCCGTCTTTCTAACTGACT
>NW_023242886.1:0-1496 GCF_002007445.2 Ailuropoda melanoleuca
ATGCCAGACATTCCACTTTCTGGAACATGACCAACAGCCATGGCAGAGAAAAGGGAATGTGGAAAACCATGTATAGGCACTAAAAGCTTCTATCTAGAAATGACCCATGTTACTTCCACTCAAATTTATTGGTCAATGCAAGTCACAAGTAATTTTAAGAGGTTGAAGAAATTAAATCCTACCATATGTCTGGAAGGACAGAGAAATAGAGTATCTGTGAAGACATCCAATAAATAAAACACACACACATACACCTCACAACATTAATGATCTTTACGGACTTTACTGAAATTTGTGGCGACCAAAGCAGGAATTATATCGCATGGTATATAGAATCTTGCAGAAAATTTCTACCTGAGATTTCTCTTCTTCCCATTTCCTCTTCTATAGTGTCACTAATGTTTTATTTCTCTCTCCTTCTTCCCTCATGCAGTACTCAGCCTCTCAGGCTCCATTCTGTTCCTCTCAGTTTTTCTGTTTGGGAATTAAAATTCCATACACTTTCATTATGGAGAGCAAATTCTATTATCCTTGTTATGTGCACATTCCCTCAAGGTCTTATATGCCACCCCAAGACACTTATGAAGCATTTCTTCTGAACAAATATAGTGCTTTCCCTAGGAATCCTGGTGAATGCAATTTTCTCCATATTATTACATTAATAATATATTAGCAAGTCAAATCTAGCATTACCAAGTAGATTTTGTTCCAGAAATAAGGGATGGTTTAGCATTACTATACCTATTATTTCAATATCTTCTATTAATTAAAAGAGAGTATCTATATGATCATCTGGTTTTGCTCTGTCCGACATGCTATGCATTAGCCACATAGAACTATTCCAATTGAAATTTGAATAACTGAAATTGTTATTATTTTGAAAATTTGATTCCTCATTCCCACTAGCCACACTTTGAATACTCAGTAGCCACATATGGCTAGGGGCTGTGGAATTAGCACAGAAGGGAGCATTTCCATCATTATGGAAAGCTCTATTGAATTGTGCTGATTAAAGTAAATGCAGAAGAGTCATTTGATAAAAATAATAGTCATTTATGATTTTCGAATCTTCATAAGTTAAGAGTTAGAAGGAAACTTTGTTAAATTGAGAAACAATGTATATGAGAACCCAATGGTAAGTACCATACTAAGTAGTAAAACACAAGCAGTATTTCCATTATACTTTTTAAAGATTTTATTTATTTATTTGAGAGAGAGACAGAGAGAGAGAGAGCGAGAGAGAGCGAGTACACGAGCAGAGGAGGAGGTAGTTAAGGGTGGCAAAGTGGGTCTACTCCATGGCCTCTTCGGGTAACCAGATTCATACTATCACTCCTAGGGTGTGGTCTTCATTCTCATATTTTAAGACTATAACTCTTCCAGATAGCATATCTATATTTAAGGCAGAGGATGGAGAAAAGGACAATGAGTAAAGAAGAAAGAACACAAATGTGGTATTTGCTGTTTTTAAAGAATGTTCCTGGATGTTGCCACAT
>NW_023242887.1:0-1496 GCF_002007445.2 Ailuropoda melanoleuca
AGAAGCAGGCTCATAGCGGAGGAGCCTGATGTGGGGCTCGATCCCATAACGCCGGGATCACACCTTGAGCCAAAGGCAGACACTCAACAGCTGCGCCACCCAGGCGCCCCAAGACCTTTATTGAGTTATAGTTGACATGCAATAAAATGTAAGCTAAAAACGTTTTATCATACATATACACCTCTGAAACTATCACCACAATGAAGATCATAAAAATATCCATCAGACCCAAAAGTTCCATGTGTCTGTTTGTAATTCCTCTCTTTTCTTCCTGCTCTTCCTGTCCCCAGACAAATACTGAGCTGCTCCCTTTAACTATAGATTTGTTGAATTTTCTAGAATTTTATGTAAGTGGAATCATGTAATATGTACTCCTGTTTTTCTGGCTTCATTCACATAGTTTATTCATTTTGAGATTCATTAATGATGTATCATGAGTTTATTCCTTTTAATTACTGCCCAGTATTCCCATGTCTGGATATACCACAATTTGTTTTTCACCCAGTGATAGATATTTGGGTTGTTTCCAATTTTTAGCTATTCTTTGTAAAGCTGATATGAACTTTTATGTGCATGTCTTTATTGGACATATGCTTTTATGTATCTTGTGTAAATACGGAAGAATGGCTGGATCACATAGCAGATATATGTTTACCTTTCCAACAAACTGACAGACTGTTTTCCAGTGTGGTTGTGTTGTTTACATTCCCACCAGCTGTGTATGAATGTTCTAATTCACATTCTCACCAATACTTGGTATGGTCAGTCTTTACTTTTGGCAGTTCTAAGTGGTATGTATAAGTATCTCATTGTGGTTTTAATTTGCATTTTTCTAATGACAAATGTTGAGCTTCTTGTCATGTGCTTATTTGCCATTTGTATATCTTCTTGGTGAGGTATCTGTTCAGAACTTTTGCACATTAAAATTTTTTTTTTCTTTCTTGTTATTGGTTTTTATGAGTTCCTTACATGTCTGGATATTAGTTCCTTTTCAGATATATCATTTGCAAATGTTTGCTCCCAGGCTGGGGTTTGTCTTTTCATTCTCTGAACAGTGTTTTCAAAGAACACAAGTTTTAAATTTGATGAATTCCAGTTTGTCATTTTTTTCTTTCATGAATTTTACTTTTGGTGTTAGATCTAAGAAACCTTGGCCTAAGTCATAATTTCTCTTTAATTTTTTTTTCTAGAAGTTTTGTAGTTTAGATTTTACGTTTAGGTTTATAGTCCATTTTGAGTTAATTTCTGTATATATGAGAGGTATGGATCTCAAATCTTTTCTTTTGCATATAGAAATTCAGTTGTTCAGGGCCATTTTTTAAAAAAAAGATTTTATTTATTTTGAGAGAGAGAGAGAGTGAGTGTGAGAGCAAGCACACGCAGGTGCCCCTGTTTAGGGCTGTTTTAAAAAGACTATCCTTGGGTTGCCTGGGTGGCTCAGTTGGTTAAGCATCTGACTCTTGATTTTGGCTCAGGTCATGATCTCAGGGTCCTGG
>NW_023242888.1:0-1496 GCF_002007445.2 Ailuropoda melanoleuca
GCAGGGAAATGGGGACCCCTCCCATAGCCTGTCTTGACTAGAGGCAAGGAGGCGATCCCCAAGTTACCTGTACAACTCGATCCTGGTACAGACCTTCTGGACAGCAAAAATCCAGCCCTGCGTTACGCTGGCATTGTGAACAGTAGTATATGTGGCCACCAGTTTTAGAAGTGACTCCAGAGCCAGTTTACAAGTCTGCGTCTCATTGCTTTAAAATGACCTATCGTTATGGACCCAAAATTACATTGCCCAGCAAGGATTACCAACTTTGGAGGGATTTACCTGTTGCTATCTCCAAGGATATTCAAAAGAAAAATAAAACTAGCTACATCACTCCCTGAATGTATGCTGGGTGCCAGTTACTGAGACAAATGCCGTACACACGCCTGTTTGGCTCTCAGAGGACACCACTGACTTTCTCAAGATCACACAGCCATCAGTAGACAGGCCAACAGGTCTCGCCCTCGAAACTCTGCTCTGTGGCCTCCAGACAGAGCTTCAGTTCAGGAATTTCTAACAGAGGTGCTCCAGATCATTTAAAACCTGTAACAGCTGCCAAGCCCTACGCCCAGACCAAACAAAGAAGATGCTGGCAGTGAACGACAGAGAAGGGGGTCCAGGTGCCTTCTGACTGAAAACCAGCATTTGGTGGAAGAGCCAGCAGGACAGGAGGTCAGGCCCCAGCTGAGATGTCTGGGAATGCAGAGCGGCTCAAGCGACAGGTGGGGATCTATGCAGGCTTGGGAGAGGAAGGAAGGCAGGATGTCATGGCTGGTAGGCGCCACCAAGAACTGGCTTCCACAGTGAGGGTGTGACACTTCCCAGAGGCCTCACGGAACCTTGATAGCTGTGGAGCACCTTCGCGGGTCGTGTGGACTTTCACAGCTCTTGGGGATGCGTCAGACATCCCTGAGGCAGTTCTGTGAGATCAACGTGAGGTACTGACAAGGAATTCCACTGGACTTCCCTTGGGAGGAGATCACTTCCTGTTTGGGGAGCATCCAGGAAGGAGGGGTGGTGGATTCAAACCCCTGAGGGTAGGCTGTGTTCAGAGGGGCAGCAGGGGAAGGGGAACACTATGCCAGAGAGCAAGAGGAGTCAGAGCAGAGTATGGCGGTGTGCGGGTACAAGGTACCTTTGCAGATCAGGAACTGGGGCCATCTGGTGGCAGGGAGGCTCCGCGGGGCAAGTGCAAGGGGTAGCAAGGGCAGGAGATGGGACGCCATCACAGATTTTGTGCAGAGCATGATAGGATCGAGGAAATTCAAATGGCCAAGCTTTCCAGAACGTGAATTAAGAAAAAACAGCAGAGGAGGGGATCTTCCCAAAATACTTTCAAGAGAGTTGTCTGCAAATTGTGGATGGTGGCATTTGCAAGAAAGGCTGGCTATTACTATTATCATTACTGAGGCTCTAGTTGGGTTGGCATGATCCTGTTATAAGGCTTGGAAGGGAGGAACGTGTGTGTGTGTGTGTGTGTGTGTGTGTGTGTGTGT
>NW_023242889.1:0-1496 GCF_002007445.2 Ailuropoda melanoleuca
CTATGACAAAGGGACTAAGGGGAAGGGACTAAATGAATTTCTCTAATTAGCCTTGTTGCAGTAAAGCAGTTTCAGTTAATCCGGGGGTTCCTGAAATTCCGACCAGCAAAACGGGCCTTACTTCCCAGCTCTTCTTCAATTCTTAGAAGTTGGTTATATTTAGCTAGACGTTCAGATCGGCAGGGAGCCCCGGTCTTGATCTGTCCAGTGCACAGGCCAACCACCAAGTCTGCAATGAAGGTGTCTTCCGTCTCTCCGGAGCGATGGCTCACCATCACGCCCCACCCATTGGACTGGGCAAGCTTGCAGGCCTGGAGGGACTCCGTGACCGAGCCAATCTGGTTCACTTTCAGAAGGAGGCAGTTGCACGATTTCTCCTGCACAGCTTTTGCGATACGCTTGGGGTTGGTCACTGTCAGGTCGTCCCCCACCACTTGGATCCCCGCCTCGGCTGTGAACTTTTTCCATGCCGGCCAGTCGTCTTGGTCAAAGGGGTCTTCGATGGAAACCACTGGGTAATTTTTGACAAAATTCTTGTAGAGATCAGCCAGCTGATCGGGGCTGATGTATCGGGTAGGATCATCAGGGGACTTGAAGTCCAGGTCATACTTCCCATCGCGATAGAATTCCGAAGCAGCCACATCCATCCCAATGACAATCTTGTCCGTGTACCCAGCCTTGCTGATGGCAGTCTTCAGCAGCTCCAGGGCTTCCTTGTTCTCCAGAATGTTGGGGGCAAAGCCACCTTCATCACCCACGTTGGTGGCATCCTTGCCATACTTCTCCTTGATGACATTCTTCAGGTTGTGGTACACTTCTGCGCCAATGCGCATGGCTTGACTGAAGTTCTCTGCCCCGACAGGAAGAATCATAAACTCTTGCATTGCCAGCTTGTTCCCCGCATGAGACCCACCGTTGATCACGTTGAAAGCAGGGACCGGCAAAATAACTTCTTTGTTCCCAGCAAGATCGGCAATATGACGATATAAAGGGACACCTTTCTCCGCAGCACCAGCTTTGCACACGGCAAGGGAGACTCCCAGAATGGCATTTGCACCAAATTTAGACTTGTTCTCCGATCCATCCATTTCAAGCATCAGCTTGTCGATCTTTTCTTGCTCCACAACACTTACGTTCTTGTTAACCAGCGCAGGTGCAATGGTTTTATTCACATGCTCAACAGCCTTTGAGACACCTTTCCCCAGGAAGCGTGTCTTGTCGTTGTCACGAAGCTCCAGGGCTTCATAGATACCAGTCGATGCTCCACTGGGAACAGCAGCTCGGAAGAGACCTTTGCTGGTATAGAGGTCTACTTCAACAGTGGGGTTCCCACGGGAGTCGAAGATTTCACGGGCGTGCATCTTGAGGATGGACATTGTGTTGGTCTGGGACTAAGCTCTCGCGCTGCAGCAGCACTTAAGAAATAAATCGAAATAATTTTATTTTTTTTAAAGGAAAGAAGAAAACACAATTGGAACACCACCACCCGCCTCGCG
>NW_023242890.1:0-1496 GCF_002007445.2 Ailuropoda melanoleuca
TCACACTTTCCAGTATCAAAACTTACTACAAAGCAACTGTAATCAAGAGAGTGTGGAACTGGCATAAGGATAAACATAGATCAAATGAACAGAACTGAGAATCCAAAAATAAACACATACATTTGTGGTCATTTGGTTTTCAGTTAGGTACCAAGACAACACGACGAGAGAAGAATAATTGTTTCAACAAATGGTGCTGAGGCAACTGGATATTCACATGCGGAAGAATGAAGTTGGACCCCTACCTCACACCATACATAAAAAATAACTCAACATAGATCAAAGACCTAAATGTAAGAGCTAAAATCATAAACTCTCAGAAGAAAACATTGTGTATATATTCATGACCTTGAATTTGGCAAGATATGACACCTAAAACACAAGCAACCAAAGAAAAGGAGGAAAACTGGACATAATCAAGTGAATAGACAGCCCACAGAAAGGGAGAAAATATTTACAAATCATATATCCAGTAAGGGTCTAGTATCCAGAATATGTTTACTCTTTTAATTTAAAAAAAAATAACCAATTAAAAAACGGGAAAAGGACTGAATAGGCACTTCTCCAAAAAGATAAACAAATGGTCTATAAGGACATGAAAAGATGCTCAGCATCATGAGCCATCAATAAAATGCAAACCAAAATCACAATGAGATACCACATTAGAAGGAGAGACAGTAGGGGCGTCTGGGTGGTTCAGTCGGTTAAGCGTCTGACTCTTGATTTCAGCTCAGGTCATGATCTCAGGGTCAAGATCTCAGGGTCATGAGATCAAGCCCTGAGTTGGGCTCCACGCTGGGTGTGGAGCCTGCTTAAGATTCCCTCTCTCCAGCTCCCTCTACCCCTGCCCCTGCCTGTAGGTGCTCATTCTCTCCAAAAAGAAGAATTAATTAATTAATTAAAAAATACAGACAGCCAATAACAAGAGCTGACAAGAATGTGGAGAAATTGGAACACTCATATATTGCTAGTGGAAATATAAAATGGCAGTCACCTTAGAAAACAGTTTAGCAGTTCCTCAAGGTGTTAAATGTAGAGTCACCACATTACCCAGCAATTCCACTCCTAAGATAAATACCTGTTACGGGCTGAGTTGTAACGTTTATCTATTGAACCCCTAACCCCCAGGATCTCAGACTGTGACTGTATTTGGAGACAGAGCTTTTAAAAAGGTAATTAAAATGAAATGAGGTCTATAGGCCAGTGATTGGCATTAAGGAGGGCACATATTGCATGGTGCACTGGGTGTTATACGCAAATAATGAATCATGGAACACCGCATCAAAAACTTGGGATGTACTGTATGGTGACTAACATAATAAAAAATTATTATAAAAAAATAAATTAAAAAAAAGGCTGAAAATCTTAAAAGTAGTCAGAGGAAAACAGACATATTCCCTTTAAAGACTAAGATTTCCAACTGACTTTTCAATAGAAACTATGAAAGCCAGAAAACAATGCAGTCCCAGAAGATGTATAGAATTCTGAGCTCTTCC
>NW_023242891.1:0-327 GCF_002007445.2 Ailuropoda melanoleuca
GAAGTTTTCAGCTACAATTTGTTCAAATATCTCTTCTAGACCTCTGTTTTTCTCCACCACTTCAGGGATGCTGATGATTCTGACATTGGATCATTTCATAGAGTCATTAATCTCCCGTAATCCACATTCGTGGGCATGGATTTTTTTAAGACCAGCTTCTATTTTCGTTTTTTCTACTAACCCATCCTCCAATTCACTAATGCGTTCCTCTGCCTTGGTGACCCTGGCTGTCAGAGCCTCTATTTTTTACTGCATTTGGCTCATAGAATTTTTAATTTCTGTCAGATTCGCTCTCATTTCTGCCCTTAGAGATTCTATATTCTCAGT
>NW_023242891.1:564-1685 GCF_002007445.2 Ailuropoda melanoleuca
TGCGCCCTTGTTTTATAGAGATCTTAGGGATGTGGGCTTCTTCTTTAAAGATTTTATTTATTTATTTGAGAGAGACAGACAGACAGTCAGCAAGAAAGGAAACACAAGCAGGGAAGTGAGAGAGGAAGAAGCAAGCTCCCAGCAGAGAAGCCCGATGAGGGACTCCTTTCCGGAACGCTGTGATCACACCCTAATCCGAAGACAGGTGCTTGGTGACTGCGCCACTCAGGCGCTCCGGGTTGTGGGCTTCTTGATTTTTCAGCCTGCCTTCTGGGGGAGGGGCCTGCCGCGCCGGTACTCAGAAAACCCTGTTTGGGTAGAGTCTCCGTGTCCCCTGCGAGGGGACCTGTGAGCTGGTATTTCCGGGCTTTTGTTCTCTGGTGGCTTTCCCTGGTGGTCTGCTGTGCCTCTTCTGAGAGTCAGAGCGCGGCTGAAATTCAGCCTCTGTCTCAGAACAGAGGGATCGCGGACCGTATTCCACTGATGTTCTGGTCACTTTAACTCTGTTTCTGTTGTTGCTGCTCAACCCTGTAGCATCCCGGGCTGTGCGCCCCACACCCAGCGTCCCAGCCCTCACTTCCAGGGCTGGCGTGTCTCTGTCCTTTGTGTTTCTAACCCCGCCAGCCGCCAGTCTCCAGCTGCCCCGTGCACGCTCCCGGAGCTCCCGGTCTCAGTCTGCTGTCTCACGGGTTCCGTCTGCGAGTCCGCCTGCTCCCCCGTGCAAGTGGCCCGCCAGCCGCCAGCCGCCCCACGCACGCTCCTGGAGCTCCTGGTCTCAGTCTGGATCCAGTGAGCACACCAGAGTTCCAGAGTTCCATGAGATGCTTGGTAGCGTGCGCCCCCAGCTCACGGCCTCAGTCTGCTGTTTCAAGGGTGCAGGTCCGTGGTCCGCCCGCTCTCCGATACAGGTGGCCTGCCAGCCGCCAGCCGCCCCGCGTACGCTCCCGGAGCTCCCGGTCTCAGTCTGGATCCAGTGAGCACACCAGAATTCCGTGAGAAGTCTGGTGGCGCGTGCTCCCCGCTCACGGTCTCAGTCTGCTGTCTTGCGGGTGCCGGTCCGCGAGTCCGCCCACTCCCCCATGCAGGTGGCTACCTCTTCCCAGCGCCCGAACGCGGTGGCT
>NW_023242892.1:0-162 GCF_002007445.2 Ailuropoda melanoleuca
GCGAACAGCAGCATTTTCACTGGGGACCCCGATTCCACATTGGGTGTAGGGGCCTGGGGAGGTTCCAGCCCGTAGAATGAAGAAACAATGTGTGAGGGGAAAGCCCTTGAAGTCACGACGGCCTTATGGAAGGTGGAACAGGAATCAAGGTGCTTTGGTACC
>NW_023242892.1:427-1048 GCF_002007445.2 Ailuropoda melanoleuca
CCACACAGTCCAGTGAAATAGCAACGATCTTCATCTCTCATGAGTAAGGGAGCACGATTGAAAAGGTTCAGCATTTTCGAGCACTCAGCGCCCTACTCATTTGTAATAATGCAGAACGTCCAGGAAAACAACTCCGGCGAACAGCAGCCTTTTCACTGGGGACCCCGATTCCACATTGGGTGTAGGGGCCTCGGGAGGATCCAGCCCTTAGAACCAAGAAACAAAGTGTGAGTGGAAAGCCCTTGAAGTCACGACGGCCTTATGGAAGGTGGAACAGGAATCAAGGTGCTTTGGTACCGTGAGTGAAACACGACGAACACAGCACTGAGAAAGACAATTCGGCCAAAACCCGCTTCCAACGAAATGCTTGCTCCCTGGGGAAATCCTGTCAAAACTGCTGGCGGCAATGGAACGAAAAGGCCCAAAACACGTCCGTCAGAAACAACACCGTACAGGGACCGTCTTAGCACTATCATCACCCTTCGTGAACAGGGAAACATGATGGAAAATGGTCGCGGAAGCCTGATGAGAGTGCCCCACAGTGGTCTCTGAGACACCACACAGTCCAGGTAAATAGCAACGATCATCATCTCTCGTGAGTAAGGGAGCATGAATGAAAAG
>NW_023242892.1:1491-1679 GCF_002007445.2 Ailuropoda melanoleuca
CTCGCGGAAGCCTGACGAGAGTGCCCCAGAGTGGTCTCTGAGACACCACACAGTCCAGGGAAATAGCAACGATCTTCATCTCTCGTGAGTAAGGGAGGACGATTGAAAAGGTTCAACATTTTCGAGGACTCAGCGCCCTTCTCATTGGTAATAATGCAGAGCATCCAGGAAAACACCTCCAGCGAACA
>NW_023242893.1:0-1496 GCF_002007445.2 Ailuropoda melanoleuca
AGTGTCACTACCTGAGATGCTACAGGCCTTCAGAGTCAAGCTAAGCAGAGATGTATAAACTATCACATACTACAAGAATGACAGGAAACACTGGTTTTTGAGGAATCTGAGTTCTTCAGGTGTAATAGGATTCAGAAAATGGTATCAGACTTTATGTCATCCTAGGGAAGACTGAATGTGGTAATCCCTCTAGCAGACCTCAAAAAAAAACAGAAACAAAAACAAAAAAAACCCAAATCAAAACCAAACAACAACGAACAACAACAATGACAAAAAACCCTGCCAAAAGATAGATCTTAAGTCTTAAGAGGGTCTTTAGACTTGGAAGGGCCTTTGATAGCACCTAGTCTAACAATCTCACATTATATATGAAAAGGGAAGAACAGATGATTTATGTGACTTGTTTCCCAAAAATCACTGAGCAATTTGGTAGCAGAACTAAAATTAAACCCAGCTTTCTTGATTCTACTACCCTGAAGTCCTTTCCACTAAGTACTAAGATGCTTCTCTTATCAGCCTCTGTCTGTATGAGTGCAGGCCAGGTAACAACCGTAGGTATCCTGACTTTGTCCTCCTTGCTGGCAGCCTCATTAGTTTGGGTCACTTCTCTGCTCCCATTCCAGGGCCTTGATGAATGGAACAGTGGAGCACCAGACAACAACAGCTCTTCAAATAAAGAGTTACAAGCCAGAGCCCAGGAAAGCAGTGTGCTTCTCTCCTAAACTATAGATACTGGGGAAAGATAGGAGAAGCATAGAAGGCAGGCAGCAGGAAGAATCCCACAGCTGACAATAGTTTGTTCAATAAATAGCTGGCACCCGTCAACATGAGCTCTTCTGATCTGGGGATGTAAGCTGTCTCCTTTCTCTCATGACTCAGTGGGATCAGGGCCACACCAAACAAGCACTGGAATGGTTGGAGAGTCGAGTCCCAAGAAAAAACACTGGCTCACGGAGAACACAGAAACATATCGGGAGCACCAAAAGGGAGGCTTATGAACCTTTCTCCAGACATTTATAAGCTCCACTTCTTGCTATTTCCCTCTAAGTTTAGGAGGACATTGAGAAACAATTAAATTTGGAGCCCCTGGGTGGCTCAGTTGGTTAAGCGTCTGCCTTCAGCCAGACCATGATCCCTGGTCAAGCCCTGGGATCAAGCCCCCTGCTCAGCAGGGAGTCTGCTTCTCCTTTTTCCTCTGCCCCTCTCCCACCCCCTGCTTGCACTCTCTCTCAAATAAATAAAATCTTAAAAAAAAGAAACACTTAAATTTATATCTCAGTGTTCATTGGATTAAAATGCATAAAAGCCAACTCACACTCACACTCAGTGGTTTTCAACTTTATATTTAAAAATTACCTGAGAATCTTGTTAAAAATGCAGATTCTTGAGCCATACCATATTTTTACACTCTAACAAAACAATGAGTTAATCCTTGGCTCAGGAAGCAGCACATTTTCAAATAATGCAGGTGATTCTGATGCATGTGTTTCATGGAC
>NW_023242894.1:0-1497 GCF_002007445.2 Ailuropoda melanoleuca
TCCCACGATGCCGGGATCACGCCCTGAGCCGAAGGCAGACGCTTAACCGCTGTGCCACCCAGGCGCCCCTGTAATGCATTTAGTTGTCAAATCGCCTCTGGCCCCTCCGGGCTGGGACTGTTCCTCAGCCTTCCTGATCTGTTGTGACCTCGACACTTGCGGAGAGCACTGGGCGGGGATTTTGCGGAATGTCCGTGTGCTTGGCTTTGTGCAGTGTTTTCCTGGGACTCGATGAGGGCTGCAATTCGGGGCGGGCTGCCTTCTCCATGCAGGATGTTGGTGTGTCGCTTTGCTGGTGATGTCAGCCTCGATCCCATGGTTACGGTTGTGGTGCCGGCCAGGAGTCTCCACTGGAAAGTTACTAATTTTCCCTTTGGGGACTGTGCAAATACCTTGTTTCCTCTCGAACTTTTGCAGGCCTGTCTGTGGCTCTTCCCGGCCGCAACTGTTGCTGTGATGTTCACACGGTGACTTTGTATCACCTCGTGGCTCCTCCATGTACCAGTTAGATTCCTTTGTAGAAGAGAGCAAGGCAAAGACTTATGCGTATTTGTTTTATCCTGTGGGTTATAGTCTGGTACAATCACTATTTATTCTGTTGCCCGAATTGTCCTTGCTCTGGCCAGAGGGCATGCCTTCTTTGGAATCCTGTGTCCTTTCTTCATGACCTCGTCCCCGAGGGAGGGTTGCCTTCCTTCCCGCTGCCACCAGATGCTCTGGCTTACCTGTACAGTCCCTGCCCCAGCCCCGGAGTAGACCACGTCTCCAAGAAGGCCTGGTTCCTTAGGTTGGAGAGCAATACTTGACCCGTGATCTGGGTGCTGGGCACGCTCCGTGCTGGGGGGTGTTGTGGTATCTTCTGTCAGTGGACAGAGCTTGAACCATGTAGTCCCTAACCTGTGCTTGCACGCCTGTGTTTATTTTTGCGTCCATCTATTTGTTTATGTATGTTTTCCAAAAACCCATGAGTTGGTTCATACTGATCCGATGATAGAACGTTCGGGTCAGTGGTCTTTCTGAGGCGTTGGATGCTTCCCTGCCCTGTAAGAGGCATGTATAGTCCTTGCAGGCTTGGGGAGACAGCAGGGGATGCCAGGCCCCTTTTGTGGGCTCCTTGGGCCTCGTGGCCTTGGAAGAGCAGGCAGAGTTGGACAGTAAGCCCTTCTGGGTCAGGTAGCTGAGTGAGTAGGTAAGGGCTCCTTTCCTGTCTGGCCCTGAGGCTTCCCGCTCAGCTCTCTGCCTCTCAAAACCCCGGGCCTAGCTCCAGGGTGAGAGTGGGCAGTGTGGTCTGGTATGGGCCAGCCCCGGGCAGCTGAGAGCTGATGGCACTGGGGGACACGGGTACCTTGCCCAGGGTGGGGAGGCCAAGCCCGTGGGGTCCCCGGAGATGCCACCAGCTGGTGGCAGTTCCTAATGCCTCGGCCTTTGGGTACAGCTGGCTCTTTCCCTGTTTCCTGCTGCTGCTGCTTCCTGGCCCCACCTGCCCGCCCTTTGCAG
>NW_023242895.1:0-1497 GCF_002007445.2 Ailuropoda melanoleuca
CTGTGAGCCTGCTTCTTCCTCTCCCACTCCCCCTGCTTGTGTTCCCTCTCTCGCTGGCTGTCTCTATATCTATCAAATAAATAAATAAAAAATCTTAAAAAAAAAAACAAAAAACACAACGAAATCAAAGTAACACCATTAGAGCCCTAGCAAGCTCATGCAGATAGCTCAGGACTGTGAGCTAGAGGCTGTTCCTTCAGCTGAAGAGAGAAATTACCCACAAGTAGGGCACATGAAATGCTCAGTACTGTTCTGAGACTTTCTCTTGACACCAATCAGTGTTCCAGACCGAGAAGGTAAAAGGACTGGCTTTCTCAAGGTGCCCACCCCTGGCATTTTGTGCTATTCCTGTGCACTTTCTAAAGCATCTCTGCCCCAGTGAAGGACTGTGACCCAGGCCTCAGGAGAACAGATGATGATCATGGAGACACAGGGGTCTTTTTACAGAGACTGTGTTATTTAGGAAGATCCCTGGGGGGCACTGATGACAAATGCTATATGGGGATCTGCCTGACTCACCCTTTCTCCTGAGAACAGCCCGTCACTCACAGCCCTGCTAACTGGGCCCTGGACGCCTGACCCAATAGGCTCCTGTGCAATCTGGAATAGGGACTTCAGACTGCAGCCTGAGTGTGCTGGGTATTGGGGTGAGGGTTTGTGTTCAGAAGGAGGTTGTTTCTATCCCAATGATCCCTGATGCAGACCTGATGCAGGGAGACCAGGTAGGAGAAGGAACCAGAAAACTGCAGGGTCTTTGGGGAAGAGAGAAGATGGCTCCTATGACCTTCTTCATCAGCCAGGAATCAAGAAGGCTGAGTTGCCCCACAGATTGAGAGGTGAGCCCTTACCCAGTGAGACCAGAAGCCCACAGGTCTCCAGCATCACCTCCTCGTACAGGGCTCGCTGGTCCAGGTCCAGCTGTCCCCATTCTTCCTGGGTGAAGGTCACGGCCACATCCTTGAAGGTAACCAAAACCTGGAAAGTCAAACAGAGGTAATGATGTTGACTTCGTGCTGCTGGATGGGGTCAGAATCCTGTAACTCAGTCTCTGGTCAAGATGCAGAGAGACCCAAACCTGAATCACTGAGGCCTCCTGAGGGCAGACCTCTGTGCTGGGCTCAAGGGGGAGATAGACACAGCCTTTGGACACAAATGCAATATGGCTGAGAGAAAAACCTCCCCTAGGAAGCTGCTGGAGATGACAGACAGTAGCATTCCCATGAAGACCGGGAGGTGACCTAGGACATCAGAGGAACAGGGAAAATCATCATGATGATAATTCCAAGGAGAACTGCAGCAGTGGTAGCTGAGTCTCCCTGGTCCTCCCCATGTGCCCGCCCCAGCTAAGGGCTTCACAAACTAAGATAGTGACTAAAAATCCCATTATGGAGCCATACTCCCAGGGACTGAATTAAGACTCTTGAATCTGAGGGGCGCCTGGGTGGCACAGCGGTTGAGCGTCTGCCTTCAGCTCAGGGCGTGATCCCGGTGTTATGG
>NW_023242896.1:0-1497 GCF_002007445.2 Ailuropoda melanoleuca
TCTCGCTGGCTGTCTCTATCTCTGTCGAATAAATAATAAAATCTTTAAAAAAAAAAAAAGAAAAAGAAAAAGAAGCATTGCAAAGTAGCGGGTCTCCTAGACTAAGTATGAAGACATTTGGGCCCCAGTCTCATTCTAGTCTGATTTGTGCCACAGTCAATGTCTCATTCCTGAGAATTCTGGATTGTATGACTTATTTGCCCACCTCCAACCCTAAAAGTCTACAAATTTTATAAAAAAATGGAATGCGTACTCCTAAACAGTACTTTGATAAAGAATAGGATTAATTAAAAAGACACAAGGAACTCCTGTGAGGCTGGTTAGGTGTCTGACTCTTGGTTTCTGCTCAGGTCATGATCTCAGAGTCCTGGGCTGGAGCCCTGGGATGGGCTCCCACACAGCGGGGAGTCTGCTTCAGGATTCTCTCCCCCTGCCCCTCCCTCCACACTTTCTCTCTGTCCCTCTCTTTCTAAAATAAATAAATAAATCTTGGGGAAAAAAAAAAAAAGGCACGACTTTCCTGGAATGCTTCTTCAGAATACAGTGAGATTCACCCGCAACCATTCCTTCCTTTGATTCTAACACCAGCACCAAAACATGGTCATTCCAATCTGTTTCAGAATAGCGTCTGAGACTTCTTGCCTGGGAGGGTAACAACATAGTACATACTATCCCTGCTTTCTTTTTTCCTGCCTGTTCTTCATTCTTTTCTCACCTTAAAAGTTTCTCTGCTTTCATAACCTAAATACTAAATACCTATTTCCTACAATTTCCTCCTCCTTACAACTTTAATGTCATCGTTGGGAGAAAAGTCAGAAAACATGCATATCGAACAAACAGATCATTTGGAAAATAACCATCACTATGTACAACCACATTAATTTAAAATCGTATGTTGCTTTGAAATATTTCATCCTGTTTGTACGGTGATGCCCATATGCCTCATCCAAATCTTACTATTTATACAATTGTAGAAGGGTTATTTCCCCTGTTTGTTTAATCAGCCAAAATAATCTGAAAAGAACCTGGCCATGTAGAGCAAGATCCTTAAGTCTAATGCTCCCGGTTTTCTCTTCCATGTGGAATTATCTGTACTGGAAGCTAATCCTTTTCACTGAGGGAAGAGAGATTTACAAAATAGTGCCAGCTCACAAATGTCGGATTTCACTAACTCTCTTCATCTCTTTGCTGCCCTCTTTGCCCCTGTAAATATTACGCTTTGCTTCCTAAATAAATTGTGCAGCCATTCTTATGAGGAATGTTTGTTTCGGGCAAACATCGGTTCCAGTGAAATGATTAGAATTTTCAACAAGCTTGTCTTCTCATGTGGATTTTTCTCACTGACTTTTCTTAAATGCTTTAGCATTTCTGCTGTGCTTTTGTTCCTGGAGGTGTTATGTTGAGAAAGATAGTTATGGAAAAGTGAAAGAAAGAGAGGAAAGGAAATTAACCTTTACTAGGCATCTGTCCTAATACTGGCATTTTTTCTACATTGTT
>NW_023242897.1:0-1497 GCF_002007445.2 Ailuropoda melanoleuca
TAATGCTAAGTGAAATAAGTCAAGCAGAGAAAGACAATTATCATATGGTTTCACTCATTTATGGTACATAATTTCTTCAAATCTCACTTTATTTTCATTATTACTTGATCCCAAGTCTACCAATCAATTTTTTTGCTCCTCTTATCCATAGAGCAATAATAAATAAAATGTCTTAAAAGAGACAACTAAAAGGACACAGCCTGCTCAAAAGTAAAATTGACTTTTTAGTAAACTAAAAACAGAATGCAAAGGCAAAACAATAAAGGTGATGGAAGTCACGACCTTGCTGGTCTCCATGCCCAACAGTAGGCATGGTAACAAGTCTTAGCTTCTCAAGGAAAACCCATACTAAAAGTCTTCTGTGCAAGATGGAGGGCCAGATCCGGAGTTAACGCTTGAAATCAATGCCTGGAGAGAGGCTCCACTATATGTCAAGATATGGTTTTTTAAATTGATTTATTTGTTTTTATAATGTTCAGTTAGCCACTGTATAGTACATCATTAGTGTTCGATGACTCATTAATTGCATATAACACCCAGTGCTCATCACAATACATGCCCTCCTTAATACCCATCACCCTCTTACCCCATCCCCTCACGCCCTCTCCTCGGAAACCCTCAGCTTGTTTTAAAAACAACTGACAATCTGTTACTTGGGCTGTGGCTTTGGAAAATGTTGTAGGTCTAGGAGACAGAAATACTAAGACAGTTTTGCGACCGGGAACTAAGCCAAACTGCTAACCAGCCTGATGACTGTATCTAGAATAGTCTAACATCATTGCAGGACAGGGAACCCCAATCAACACTAGAGGACTTGGTTCTAAACATGGAGCCCAAAGGAAAGGGCACACGTACATACAAAATGGGAAAAGTGCTAAGGTGTGAGGAGAGAGGAAATTTAACAAAGAGAAAAACAAGAAAAAAAAGATGACTGAAGAACAAAAGCAAAATTTCTCATTGAAAAAGATTCTGCCAATCACAATTCCATAATCTAACACTAATAAAATCGGTGAGAAGGTGGAGGGTGGGAGTAAAGCAATAATGACAGAGATTTAGTCCACAGTGAAGAAACACAGGAGTCTTTAAACTGAAAGAGCTTCCAAGTACTGAGAGGAAACATTTAAAACAAACTCGGAGAAACATACACTTTTGTGAAACTAAAGAATACAGAGAACAAAGACAAAATTGTAAAGGCTACAGAGAGAGGAGACATTGACACAAGGGAAACTGAAGGCACTTTTTAAAAGATAGAGACTGAAAATAAATGAGTAAGTGTTCAAATTAAGAAATAAGAAAAAAAAGGGGCACCTGGGTGGCTCAGTTGGTTGAGCGTCTTGGTTTCGACTCAGGTCATGATCTCAGGGTTCTGGGATAGAAGCCTATGTCTGTCTGTCCAGGCTCTGTGCTCAGCAGGCAGTCTGCTTGTAGATTCTCTCTCTCGCTCTGCCTCTGTCCCTCCCCCTGCTCGTGCAATAATAAATAAATAAATAAATAAAT
>NW_023242898.1:0-1497 GCF_002007445.2 Ailuropoda melanoleuca
TGCTAGCCGTGGTCTCGTGTTTCTGTCTGGGGAGTTGAGCCTCCGTGAGTGTATCAGGAAGGGCCGGGTCTGGCGTCCCCTCTCCCGGTGTGGGGTCCTGGTCCTTGTCCTCCTGCTGCCTGTGGGCGCACTGGGCAGGCCTCTCCGTGGACACTTGGTGGACCGTCTGTGTCCCGTGGTTTTCCTGGAATACGGCTTCTCTTTCCCGTATCTGATGCCGTGCAGATTCCTGACCCCGACACCCAGGTCTGCATTTACGTTTGACTGTTTCTTGCCATTTCTTGTTCTCCTTTGGGAACGTCCTCTTTCCTCCTCCTCCTCGTAGGACGGGTGTGCGTGTACGACGTGGAGATGACACAGATTCCCCAGAGCAGGCAGGGAACGTTGGTGGCGCGTCCCTGCCACATCAGACCCCACGTGTCCCCTTCTGCGTGTGTTTTCTCTGTGATCAGGAGCACCGTCCCCCTTGCTAGTTCTCTGTTAAGTCCAACACAGAGGAGCGGTCGCTGACCAGACGTGATGTTGGCGGCCTGGGTGTCCATGGGGCGTTGGCAGGCTCTCCAGCTCCCGCTGCGCGTCCTGGTCTGTGCCGCCGTGCTCCGAGCTCGCCTGGCATCCCGGCCTCGGGGTGGCTATCTGGAGGAGGCCCTGTACCCGTCGTCCGCAGAGGTCATCGGCGAGGGGCGCCGTTTTCCAGGAGCTTGTCATTCATGTCTGCTGGGGGTGGTGGGAGGTGACGGAGCGCCTTCTCTGGATGTTCTTGAACCTCGGTCCCCTGGGCGAGGGTGCTGCCCACTTGTCTCGTGTTGACCACCAGTCCAGAAGGACGGGGTTCCTGGAAGTACGCGGGGGCGTAGGGGGAGGCCCAGCCAGGCCTTGGGGGCCCGGCCCCCTCTGGTGGCATTGCTGTCTCGGGCAGAGATGTGCGGTGCATAGGCCTGTCCCGCCCCCGTAGGTTTCCAGCCTCTATGGGGCCTGTTGCGCGTGGGCAGCCCTGACCCCCTGCCTGCTTCACTCGGACGGCGGCGGGAAGGCCGCAGCTGTCCCTCCTTGGTGCAGACGTGGACCCTGACTCTGGCCACAGGGTCCTCCCATGCTCTAGATACGGTGCTCACTCCTGTAGAACACAGAGTACCTGCCACCCCCAGATCCTGGGACACAGGGTGCCTGACCCCACTCAGGCACGTGCCTCCCCCCACCCGACGTCCTGGCACACGGGGCCGCCCCCGCATGCGCCTCGTGGCCCTGACCCCACCGCCCTTGTGCTCCCGCAGCTGTTCCAGAAGCACGTGGACACGTACGGCCTTGGCTATGACCCCATTGAGTTCATCTGTGGCCCCTTCTACTCCATCCGGCTGCTGGCCCGCCGCTTTGCACTCACCCTTGGCTTTGACCGCGCCCGTGACGCTGCCCACCTCATCCACAGGTGCGTGCTGGGGCGGGGTTGCTCTGACAGTGCCTGCCTGCACCCCACTCCTGGTCTGAGCGCCCCCCCCC
>NW_023242900.1:0-1498 GCF_002007445.2 Ailuropoda melanoleuca
AAGGGGGGGGGGGGGGGAGTGTTCCCACCTCAGAATCTAACCAGAGGTCGCCAACACTTGAAACGCAAACAAATAATAGAACACATTTTCAAACGTGTAGCTCTTTAGTTTCTGCAAATAACATGGAGTTCTAAACCAAATAAATGACTGTATTGGGAGAAAGCAAGACACCCCACAAGTGCCTTTTCAAGGCCAGTGATTATACCTGGAGGAGAGGGGCTGGGTTCTGCGGAGGGCAGGGTGGCCCTGGAGTGCAGCCTGGGGACCGCCAGCAAGCAGGGGCGCCCCTGAGCCACTCTGCCCATTCGGGAAATCTCCCACAGCCTCCATATAAGCCTGGCAAGCACATCATCTTTTGGCAGGTTTCACAGTTTCCTTCCAAACAAACTGGTAAAAACTGCATTTAATGCACTGGGCACAAACCTATTTTAAGCACATACCAAGTCCACTCTTCTAAAAGATGTTTCTAGTATTTAATAGGTCACGACAGTACAGACATGTACCATCTGTAAGAAGCTACGCCCTTCCCGACCCAAGGTACAACGTGGGCGAACCTTGAGGACTGTTCTGCTAAGTGAAGCGAGCCAGTCACAGAAGGACAAACACTGCTCCACGATTCCACTTATACAAAGTATCTGAAGCAGTCCAACTCGGGGAAACAGAAAATAGAATGGTGGGTGCCCGGGCTGGGGTGGGGGAGGGGGAAACGGGGAGCTGCTGCTCCGCGGGGATAGAGTTTCACTTTTGCAAGAGGAGAGCAGTTCCAGAGATTCCCTCGCGAGACAATGTCCATCTACTGAGCATCACTGAACCGCACACCTTGAAAAGGTGGTATATTCTATGTCAGGATTTTTAGCTCCTCTAAAAACTTTTTACAACCATCCTATTAAAGTAATACCCACGTTAACTGTAGTGTAGTTGCATGGTTTTCGAGAAATTACAGGCTTTAGGAGTTTCCACTGAACCCCGTTTGGAGCTGGATCTACTCTAGAACATGAACACAAAGATGACTCTCTCTACAAGTACAGCAACAAAGCAACGACTTGAAGCAAAAACAATCCCACTTGCTTAAATCGCTGCCTTGTTTCTATGAACCACTCACGAGGTTGTGCTTCCCTAGAGAGTTTGAGCATCTAACCGTAAAATACTGACACGCTGAGGGAAAAACCAAAACCAAAATGAAGTCAAAACTCGGGGGTTGATTGGGCCCATGCTCTGGTAAAAAGAGAGAAAATAATGCCAAGACTCAGGATTTGGGAAGGGAAGGCGGGCCTCTGTCCAGTTTACCTTTGGACGGGCTTGCGGCCTGCGGGTCCGGAGGCGGCTGCGCTGTCTGGGCGGCTACTGTCGTCACAGCCACGGGACCCTGCAAGATTCTCAACTGTGGTACCTGCTGCCGGGGCTGCGGCTGCGGGACAGGGGCCGGCTGAGAGGCAGGGGCCGGCTGCGGCTGCGGGCGGGGCAGGGGCCGGCTGCGGCTGCGGGGCAGGGGCCGGCT
>NW_023242901.1:0-1498 GCF_002007445.2 Ailuropoda melanoleuca
AAAAAAAAAAAACAGCAGCATAACACAATGAAAACAACACAAGCTTCAGAGCCTACCAGAGCCTTGTTCAAATCTTAAATCTCCCATTTTCTAGTTGTATATACTGAACATGCTAATTAATACCTCTGGGGCTTTGTTTCTTCTTTTGTAAATTGGGAATATTATTACCTATGTCCTAGGATTATTATGAGGAATAGATATAATGTATATGGTGCCTAGCACTAAAAGGCTTTCAATAAATGGTGCTTATTTTAATTATCAATCAATCAATCAAAACTTTTTAAAAAAGAGGAGTCTTTAGGTGGTATATTGACATGGTATTTTTTAAAATGTGATTCAATTAATCATTCTAATCATGTTAAAGAGAACATATTAGTTTGGTGCAATCATGTCTTTAACATCTTTCTAACTCTTGTTAACATTTTTTTTCTTTTCTTAATCTCCAGGCAGGTAAGAAGAACTGGCTAAAATGTAATAACATCATATGATATTTATTGAATTTCTATTTATATTAATTTCTACTTAATGGCAAATGATGCTGGTTTTTCTTTTATAGTAATGATATGAAAATCTTGATTTTGTTGTTTAGGTGAGTAATTATGTACAAAATAGTAATAACACAGGTGGTATGCTGATATTACAAAACTATGAAAGTGGTATGCAAATAAAGAGTTTGCACTAGACACCAAGAAATCGAACAATATGGGACGCCTGGGTGGCTCAATCGCTTAAGCATCCACCTTCATCTTAGGTCATGATCTCAGGGTCTTGGGACTGAGCCCTGCAACAGGCTCCCTGCTAAGTGGGGAGTCTGCTTCTCCCTCTCCCTCTGCCTGCAGCTCTGCCTACTTGTGCTCTCTGCTCTCTCTCGTGCTCTCTCTCAAATAAATAAATAAAATCTTTTTTTAAAAAAAGAAAATACTCTTTTAAATAACTCGTGGATTAAGGAAATAATAAATTATAAACTACAAATTATAATGCCTATAATTTATTTAAAGGCATGAAAAAGGTAAGACGGATTAATGGAGGAAGGATGTATAGAAATGTGATGAAGCAAAAATAAAAAAATTTTAAGGTTAGAATCTACCAGTAGATGATATGGGTGTTCACTGTAAAATTCTTCCAACTCTGTGTATGTTTGGAAGCGCTCATAATAAAATGTTGGGGAGAAATAAATAAATTAGAAATTATTTGAAAGGAATGACAATATAGGGGCATCTAGGTGGCTCAGTGGGTTAAGCGTCTTCCTTCGGCTCAGGTCATGATCCTGAGGTCCAGGGATCGAGCCCTGCAACGGGCTCCCTGCTCTGTGGGGAGTCTGCTTCCCCCTCATCGTCTGCCCTTCCACCCCCCGCTTGTGCTCTCTCTCTCTCTCATGTTCTCTCTCCCCATAAATAAATAAAAATCTTTAAAATAAAAAAAAAGGCGGGGCGCCTGGGTGGCACAGTGGTTGGGCGTCTGCCTTCGGCTCAGGGCGTGATCCCGGTGTTGTGGGATC
>NW_023242902.1:0-1498 GCF_002007445.2 Ailuropoda melanoleuca
GTTCCCTCTCTCGCTGGCTGTCTCTATCTCTGTCGAATAAATAAATAAAATCTTAAAAAAAAAAGAAATTCTGTATCAACAGCAAAAATATCTTTGTGAGGCAGGCTATAGTAAAAGAAACACAAAAACACCAAATAAGGGACATGAGCTTGTGTTTTTTTCCCTATAAATAGACTTTTCAGATAAAAGGGCAAAAGACATGAACTTTCCATTAAAATAATACTTTAAAAGCTGTTAATTACAATAACAATTTGGTTCTCAGACCAGAGTGACACTTACATCTAACTATCTATCTATACATCTATCTATATTTTTATAATAAATAAATGCATTTATTTATTGTTTAAAGGTCTAGAAATAAGTATAAAAGCATAAACAGGGCCAAACATAGCAGTAATGAGTGACTTAAAGGTCTAGATATTCTGCCAGAAGCCCCTTTCCAGTAAAAGCAAAGCCTCTGATAAATTCTAAACTTGTCTTGCTGATAATTTCATCTCCCAGATGATGACCAACTGGAAAAAAAATAATTGATACCAGTGAAACTCTGGGAACTTTGAAGGACAGTGACTGTTAGGAAGGAGGGAAGGCTGGGTGCCCAAGTAAGGTTGTTTTGTGTGTGGGGGGGAGTGGTTTAAGATTTATGTATTCATTTGACACAGAGACAGAGAGAGAGAGAGAGCACAAGCAGGGGGCCCGGTAGGCAGAGGGAGAGGGAGCAGCAGACGCCCCGCTGAGCAAGGAGCCTGATGTGGTACTTGATCCCAGGACCCTGAGATCATGACCTGAGCTAAAGGCAGAGGCTTAAACGACTGAGCCACCCAGGGACCCTCCACGGTTTTGGGGGTCATAGTTCAGAGAAACCGGCTGATTCAAGCTTAACCCCAAAGGAGAAATGAGTCGAAGCTTCTGGATCAGACCGTAGCACCAGCAGAAGGGAAATCTTGGGGCCTCACAAGGGACCTGAACCAGGACCTCATCTCTCAGGCCCACGGCTTTTCTGATTTCTGTATCCCCGGGCTGCATGGTTTCCCATCTGTTCTGTCAGGTTCTTTCAAACACTAAGGATTAGGGTGTAAGTGAGGGGCTCCGAGGGGAATTTCCGAAGGGCTGGGGCTGGGGAGTTCTAGAGTGTAAATTAGACCTCAGAGCGTGTTCATTGCGTCAAGCAATGGAGCTGGACTTCTGTATTTGCACCCTTCGTTGATGATTAGAGTCTACGGGGGTGTGGGGTGTGGCAGGAGCTGTGGGGGAAGACTAGAAACTCCCAGGGGCTTCAGGCTCTGTCTCTGGAGGGGGTGGCCCCAGCGCCTGGGGGCAGTCCTCGGGGAGCTGCTTGCAGAGGCTGGCAATGGGCATGCACAGAACTGGTAAAAGCAAACCAAGGGGGTCTGGGCAGGACAACAGCTGTGTCTGCCATAGTCTCTCTGCTTTCTTCCCCATGCCTGCTTTGTTCTCTCTCTCTCTCTCTCTCTCTCTCTCTCTCTCTCTCTCTCTCCCC
>NW_023242903.1:0-551 GCF_002007445.2 Ailuropoda melanoleuca
GAAAAGGTGCTCAAAATCATTAATTAAGGAAATGCAAATCACAATGAATTTTCACCTCACACTTGTTAGAAAGGCTATTATCAAGATACAAGAGAAAACAAGTGGTAAGGATGTGGAAAAAGTGAACACTTGTACAGCGTTGGTGAGAATGTAAATTGATACAGGCATTATGAAAAATGGTATGGGGATTTCCCCCAATGTTAAAAATAAAACTACAACATGATCCAGCAATCCACTTTTGGGTATATATCCAAAGCACACAAAATCAGTATGTTGAAGAGTTATCTACACTCCTTTGGTCATTACATTATTCACAGTAGTGAAGATATGGAAACAACCTGTCTATCTACGGATGAATGGATAAAGAAAATGTGACAAAACAGAAGCCATAAAATAGAAGGAAATCTTGCCATTTGCCACAACTTGGGTAAACCTTAAGGATATTTTGCTAAGTGAAATAAGTCAGACAAAGACAAATAGTGTATGATCTCACTTATGTGTGGACTCCTGCTCCAGCTCCCCTACCAAAAAAAAAAAAAAAAAAGGGGTGA
>NW_023242903.1:559-6105 GCF_002007445.2 Ailuropoda melanoleuca
AAAAAAAAAAAAAAAAGTGGTGAACTCACAGAAGCAGTGGTTGGTTCAGGCCAGGCAATGAGGGAAATGGGGAAAAAAAAGGGAGGGAAATGGGGAGATGTTGGTCAAAAGTTACAAATATTCAGTTATGAATAACTTCTTGGGATCTAAGGTTAGGCATGATGACTATAGTTAATACTGTATTACACTTGAAATTTGCTGAGAGAGAGGATCTTAAGCATTCTCAGAACAACAAAAATGGAACTATGTGAGGTGATGGGTGATGGGTGTGTCAACTAACTGGGTTATGGAAATCATTTCACAATGTATATAGATACAAAAAAATCACATTGTGTACTTTAAATATATACAATTTTATTTGTCAGTTATGCCGCAATAAAGCTGGGGAAAATGTTGGTAGAAGATAGCTGTATAAGATGCCATGATCTGACACCCTTTCTGATAAAATTACATGATAATGCTAAATGAGATGTAAATGGACAATACCAGAAAGACTAGGCTTAGGTCAAAAAGGAGATGGATATTTTTACTAGCAGACACAGAGCAGAGACACAGTGTGAAGCTAACACCATTGAGCTGCTGGGCTCTGGACTCAGAAGTGGAGCAGTGGCAGTAAGAAATTGTTTAACTTTGGGTGCGCCTGGGTGGCACAGCGGTTAAGCGTCTGCCTTTGGCTCAGGGCGTGATCCCGGCGTTATGGGATCGAGCCCCACATCAGGTCTTCCCCTATGAGCCTGCTTCTTCCTCTCCCACTCCCCCTGCTTGTGTTCCCTCTCTTGCTGGCTGTCTCTATCTCTGTCAAATAAATAAATAAAATCTTTAAAAAAATAAAAAAAGAATTTGGTTAACTTTGGAGAGTATGGTTTCATGTAAAATGGAGAACTAACATCCAGGCTCATAGCTTAAAACTAGAGACTACAGTAGAACATTCTGCCCATGGAAAGACCACTATTGCTGCCTGGAACTATGGCTCATAAGAAGCAGGGACCCAAGAGAAATCCATCAAAGTTCTAAGCTCTAGCCAGGATCTAATCAAGCACCCCTCCCACACATTTTATTGGCTTATGGGCAACATCCTCAAATCACAGTAAGTCATTGGAGACCTGGTGTGGAGTCGGAGGTTAGCGGGTGTCAGGAGAGATGAGGAAGCATCGGATGTAGAAACACGTGAGGAGGAGTACGTTTGTATTAAACTTAACAAGAAAGGGACTGTGATGATCTGAGCCTCAGTAGTTTCATGGAATGGTGGGTCTGAACACCAGAGTAGAATAGGTAGGGAACTGAGGATGAAATGAGGAATTAGACACAGTGAGTGTTGATATCTTTTTTCAAGAAATATAGACTATGCCTCTCCTGTGGAGAGTCAGGTGGAGGGGACCCTGAAGGGACTTTATCATACTTATATGCAAATGGAAGGGGCCAGGAGAGAGGGATCAGTGGAAAGTTCAGCTGGAGGCCTGAGGTGGTAGAGACAGAGATGCCAGAGTGAGTTCCTTAGAAGAAGCCAGTGATTCTTTGGGCTAAAGCAGATAGGAAGTGGAGTCTTTTTTTTAAGAATACCATGATATAATGCAAGTTTCCCCTATAGGGCCCCTCCCAGACACACACTTCACAGGAGATTGCCAGGGTGTTGGGATACTATGGGGACTAGGGTGAATTGAGATTGGATCTGTGTCTTAGTGGGGACTAAGGTCTGTGAGGAGTGAGCTCTGAGTGAACGAGGGGCCGTGGATGAAATGAAGAGTGAAGGCTGGGGTAAGTAGAAGACAGGACTTAGAGTGTTGAAGGCCCAGCCAGGTGGAATGGCTAAGGGCAGCAGGGCCCTGTGGCAAGAAGAACCCACGCATATTCATATACAGGCAGCAAGCCTATAGGTTTCAAAGACAAATTTTGTTGCTGGCGAGAACAGAGGAAAGGATTCTCAAAAGATGAGATTTTCTGTGTGAACGAGTGGCACTTGGAACTAGCAAGATTTGTGTATTTGTTAGTGTGATATTCAAACTTTTGGTCATGTTTGGGGAGCATTTCAGGTATATTTACTTGTATATCTACCTCCTTGTGTTACCCTGTACATTCCCAAATGCAGAGACTATGTCTTTCTACCATGGTTGGGAATACTTGACTGAAAGCATGGTGTGATGGATGATAGCAAGTAGTGCACAGACCATTAGGTTTGTCAAAACTTGAAACAATTAATATAAAAGACAATGTGAAAATCTGAAAATTAACCTTAGAACTTGAAATTACAGCTTTGAAGGCTCTATTTAGTCTTTTGAACAAAAGCTTATTAAAATATTTCTAGGATTATTTGTTTCACTGGCATTTACATAATCGTAGCTTTTTTTAAAAAAAGATTTTATTTATTTATTCGACAGAGATAGAGACAGCCAGTGAGAGAGGGAACACAAGCAGGGGGAGTGGGAAAGGAAGAAGCAGGCTCATAGTGGAAGAGCCTGATGGGGGGCTTGATCCCATAACGCCGGGATCACGCCCTGAGCCGAAGGCAGATGCTTAACCGCTGTGCCACCCAGGCGCCCCTATAATCTTAGATTTTTTTGCACTGCTCTTTTATTACTCTTAATTATGTGATCCATAAGCAGATGTTATGAGTAAGAAAGAGTATATGAAATGTGAGGAAAGGACATGACATAAGGACTATACCTTTTTGATATTTATTTTTGGTATGAAATGTGAAAGCTAAATACATTTAAAAAATTACAGTATTTATTCTATTACCTGCCATTTAAATGTGAAATTTTAAAAATGATCGTTTTATTTGATTTGACAGATAATAGGAATTATGTTGGTCCAAATCTTATATGAACTGACCTTATAAAGTTCTTGAATTTAAAAAATAAAACCAGCCAGGGACCAAGAAATTCTATAGGTTGTGAGGAGAATATGACTATGGTAACCACCATCCAAGATAGCCCCCAATAATCCCTGTGTCCTGATACTCACAGCTTACATAGTCCACTCCCATACTGACCAGGGCTAATCTGTGTAACTAATATGATAATGTGGAAATGACAGCATTTGTGCTTGAAGGCAAAGTTGTAAAAGACATGACTTGTGATCTCTTTCATATTATGTCCTTTTGGGTAAGGCAGCTACCCAAGCTAGCTTGAATAAGGACACCCAAACATCCCTACAGAAAGGCCCAAATGGCAAGGAACTATGGGGTCTTGCCAACAACCAGACTAACTTGTTAGGCATGTGAGTGAGCTACTTTGGAAGTAAATCCTCCAGCCCAAGTCAAGGCTTTACATGACTAAAACCCCAGACAACATTCTTGACTGCCACCTCATGAAAGATCCTGAGCCAAAACCATGGATTCTTGACCCACAGAAACTATGTGAGATAATAAGTGTTTTATCATTTCAAGCTGCTAAGTTTTGGGGTAATTTGTTATACAGCAAGAGATTACTAATACAATGTCATCAGCAAGCTTTTTATTTTCTCTTCACTTTTTCAATTAAATTGTCACTGTGTGCTGATATTGATGGAATCCTTGAAACCACAGGTGTTGACACTCCCATGAGCATGTGAGGGATTTGTACAGAGGGAGTTCCTGCTTTTGTCCCAGGGCCAAAGCACTTATAGAAGGAATATATAAAACAAAACTAGCAAACTTATAAACAAACACCAAATAACTCTTTTCCTGTTACGAAACCTGGAGTATTTGGGAGGTATGTGTTTAGTGTTCTAACTTCCAAATTGTAATTTTTAGTTTATGTTCTTGAGAAATAAGGTTACCTCCCATCTTTTAAGTGTATAAGACAACTAAAATAATACTAACGTTTGGGGACTAAGTTCTAAAATACTAGCCTGGGATTCTAAATTTCTACTTGTAACCTTGTTCCTTTTTAAGAAGCATTCTGAAATTATCTTTTGGAAAATCACTTGTTTTTAAGTTGATTAATTTAAATGGATATCAGGTTTAGCTTTAGGAATCCTAGCTGTTTAAGAAACAGTGAGTATCATCGCTCTGAACTAAGAAGTCTTCCTTTTGGCCTGCCATATTCTAGCCTGAGAAATGGCATCTTTATAGGTCACGGTGAGCTGGGTTATTTGGTAGTAAGACACAATCCTCCAAATGTCATCATCTTAAAAAAATAAGAAAAAAAAAAAGGAAAGAGAAGCTCTTATCTCTTATTCATGCTGCATGTCCATTGTGAGTTGGCTACAGCTCTGTTCCATGTCATCTTCACTCCAGGATCCAGGTTAATGGAGAAGCTTTTCACTTGAAAATTGCCAGTTGTTGTGGAGTCAGGAAATGATAGAATGGCAAAGCATGCTTTACTTTGAAAGCTTCTGCCTGAAGTGATATATGTCCCTTCCCACATTTCATTGGCCAAAGCAGGTCATATGCCACTCATGCATTCAACAGGGTGAGAGTGTTTAATCCCCTCAAAGGAAAGATGGTACATTTTTGTGAATAGTTACACAATCTAGCACAGCATAAAAGCTGCTACATTTTTCAAAAGTGTTCTTGGGAGGAATATTTTAAAGCTGAAAGTCAGACATTTTATTCACAGGAAATTATGTCCAAACAATGATGAGAAAGAAATGCATATTCTGAGACAGATGTCTGTGCTTTATTGTAAAGCAATTTTCCTCAAGTATGGTTATGGAAGCACTGTAATTCCTTACTGCTTGTCTACGTCTACTCCTCTCTATGACTCCCCTTTTGCCCCTGTGTCAGAGTTAACCTCCCAGCCTCCTGACCTGAGCCCTGCAGGGCAGCAGTGCCAATATATCTCTGCCAAGTGCAGCCACTGGATCTCGTTGGTCTCTGTCCCTTTGTCCTGACCCAGCTCTCACCATAAGCAATGAAGATAAATAACACCGGTTTAACATAAAATAGTCTATTTGTCCTGCAGTATTTTCCTTCCTTAGGGGATATCTTTTTACAAATGGAAGCAACTATTTCCCCCCTCTTTTTTCTTCAAGTATACATTCTTGGTAAGGACAGTGAAAGAGTACCTGAGACACTACTGAGCTGCGGTTCTCTCAGGACTTGGCAAATTACTTAACTTTTCATTTGACGTGTGATAGGTTGTGTATTAGCTCTGAGCTTTTCACAGTGCATATGGGAAGCAATAGCATGGAAAATCTGAAACATGATTTATATTTATAATTTTGAAATTATTTTTGTTTTACAGCACATTTACTTTCTTAACAAAATTTGATATTATCAGTATTAAGTTTAGTTTATCTTCCCAGAGGAGGCTATGTGCTATTGTGGGTGTAGGTATGGTCCATGGCAAACTGTTGACTGGATAGTTTTTCCTCAGCCTTCCCCTCTTGTCATTTCTGCTTTTGCAGTTGATCAGTTATAACCTGTCTAGAACATCCACTGTTATAGTGCACATGAATTTTTTTTCTCTCCCTCAACAGCAATGGATGTTTTGGGTTCTTCCTGTGGCAACATCTGCTCCATAAAAAGATCTGTTCCAGACCCTCATAACCCTGTTCTAAGATTTGCTGGTTGGTTAAACAAATCTGTGTAAACACGATAGTGGATTTATACATTTTCCTTCCAT
>NW_023242904.1:0-582 GCF_002007445.2 Ailuropoda melanoleuca
CTACACTCTGAAGGGTTTTAATCAGGAAAGGATGCTGTATTTTGTCAAATGCTTTTTCTGCATTGAGAGGACCATATGGCTCCTGAGTCTTTTCTTGTTGATATGATGTATCACACTGATTGATTTGCGAATGTTGAACCACGCTTGCATCCCAGGGATGAATCCCACTTGNCCCACTTGGTCATGATGGATAATCCTTTTAATGTACTGTTGGATTCTATTAGCAAGGATCTTGTTGAGGATTTTGGCATCCATATTCATTAGAGAAATCGGTCTGTAATTCTCCTTTTTGAGGGGGTCTTTGCCTGGTTTGGGGATCAAGGTAATATTAGCCTCATAGAATGAGTTTGGTAGCTTTCCTTCTGTTTCTATTTTTTGAAATAGCTTTAGGAGAATAGGTATTATTTCTTCTTTGAATGTTTGGTAGAATTCCCCAGGAGAACCGTCTGGGCCTGGAGTTTTGTTATTTGGAATGTTGTTTATCACTGACTCAATCTCTTCATAATTAATGGGCCTGTTTAAGAAATCAATTTCTTCCTGTTTCAGTCTTGGAAGTTTATAGGTTTCCAGGAAGGCCTCCAT
>NW_023242905.1:0-1499 GCF_002007445.2 Ailuropoda melanoleuca
TGGATTTTAAGTTCAAGTGCCTGTTAGGTGTAGAGATTACTTAAAATCTTAAGGGGAAAAAAAAAAAAAAACCTATGCAGGGATTTGATAGAGAACATTTCCATCACCAGGGAGAGAGTTTCCCTTTCCGCCTTTCACCTTCACTCCCTTTATTAGTTTCCTGAGGCTACCATAACAAAGTACCACAAACTAGGTGCCTTAAAATGACAGAAATCGATTTTCTCACAGTTCTAGACTCTGGAATCCAAACTCAAGTTTGGCAAGTCCATGCATCCCCTGAGGGTGCTAGGGAAGGATGTGTCCTTCCTAGCTTCAGGTGGCCTTGGACCTTCCTGAGTTTTCAAATACTCCAATCTTCCATCTTAACATGGCCATCGTTCTATAAGGAAGCCAGCCATATTGGATTAGAGAACCATGCTCCTCCAGTAGCACCTCATTTTTTTAACTAGTTACATCTGCAGTGACCCTATTTCCAAATAAAGATACATTCTCAGGCACTGGCAATTAGGACTTCAAAATATCTTTTATGGGAATGGACACAATAAAACCTACAACACAACCAGAAGCGGTGAGTATTCCGAATTCTCATAAATTAGTCTGTCCCAGAATTTTTTATACGTGTAATTTGTATATATATTTTACTCAAAATTTCTGAGATTCATCAGTTTCTTGTTTTCTTTTTATTAGTAAGTAGTAGTCCATTTTATTAATATAACACAGTTTGCTTATCAGCCTCCTTTTAATGGTAGCTGGACTTAGAGACATTCTCGGTTTGTGGGATTTTATCAATAAAAATGCTATGAACAGGGCACCTGGGTGGCTCAGTCGGTTAAGTGTCTGCCTTCTGTTCAGGTCATGATCCAGGGTCGTGGGATCGAGTCCCATGTCAGGCTCCCTGCTCAGTGGGGAGCCTGCTTCTCCCTCTCCCCCCTGCTTACACTCTCTCTGTCTTTCAAATAAGTAAATAAAATCTTTTTTTAAAAATGCTATGAACATTCCTTTACAAATCTGCTTGTGAACACGTGCTTTCATTTCTGAGTAAGTATCTAGGAGTGGAATTGCTGGGTACATTAAGTGTGTCTTAAGTTTTTATTGATACTGTCAAAATTGGCTTCCAAAAATATATATCTTTTTATAATCTCATCAGTAATGCATCTGTGTCTCCACCCTTAGCGGATATTATGACTTTTAAAAATGTTCTCATGTAATAAGATATATTAAATATGATTTGCAAAATTGAATATCTTTTTATATGTTTATTGGCCACATATATTTCTTTTCTGGTGGACTGCTCACTCAGGTCCTTTGTGTTTTGCAGCTTGGTCTATTTAAACAACAAAAAGCTATTCGCGGGACACCTGGGTGGCTCAGTAGTTAAGCGGCTGCCTTCGTTAAGCGTCTGCCTTCGGCTCAGGGCGTGATCCCAGGGTTCTGGGATGGAGCCCCACATCAGGCTCCTCTGCTATGAGCCTGCTTCTTCCTCTCCCACTCCCCCTGCT
>NW_023242906.1:0-1499 GCF_002007445.2 Ailuropoda melanoleuca
AAAAAAAAAAAAAAGAAAAGAAAATCTTTTTTAAGAACCCTTGGTCATGAGTTTTGGACCTTGCACATTTTTCAAGTTTGTTATTTATTCCTTAGCATTTTGTTTTTGTTCCTGTGATTGTTACTTTTCTAATTAGATATTGCTGGTATATAGATGTCAACTGGCTTTTTTATTGTGATAAAATGTAAATAAGATTTATCATTTTAATCATTTTCAAGTGTATAGTTCCATGGCATTAAGTAAATTCACATTCAGTTGACTTTTTTATATTCATGTTTTAATCATCCACTTACCTGAAAGCTCCTAATGGGTCTCACATATTTTTGCTTTTCTTCAATTGAGGTATATAGATAACGATAAATTTTCTCCATGCTGATAGAAATATCTTGTGTTTTTTTGGGGGGGAGGGCAAAATTCCAGGGCCATGTCTAGTCATTGTTTAGGGTAACATGCATTCATGTTTTTGAATTGGACAGGTATTGATTTCCATTATAAATCTAGGAAGTCTCAACCAGCCAGTTAGACCTGATTAGACCTCTCAGAGTTTCTCCTTTGAAACCCCAAGCCTGCTGAATCAAGTTACATGCTGAACTTTTCCTTGCTATCAACTGTATTATCAGTGTTCATTTTTGCACATTTCCAAGGACAACAGAGGTTTTTTTTAAAAGATTTTATTTATTTATTTGACAGAGAGAGCACCAGCAGGGGGAGAGGCAGGCAGAGGGAGAAGGCAAAGCAGGCTCCCCGCTGAGCAGAAAGCCCTACAGGGAGCTTGATACCAGGACCCTAGGATCACGACCTGAGCCAAAGGCAGACGCTTAACTGACAAAGCCACCCAGACGCCCCAGGCAACAGAGTTCTAAGGGGGATAAGCTTTGCTTGCTTTCAAATAGCTTTTGCTCCTGAAATCCTGGCATTGTTTTCCTATCCTTTATTTGTCTAGAAAAAAATTCTACTTAATCCTCAAAGAGCCATTTCAAGTGTCACCATCTTCATAAAACTTTTCCTTAATGTCACCTCCTGGGAGGGTTATTCTCGGCGCTTCCTACGCTTTACCTTCTTGATTTGGTGCATTGTCAGGATGTGGAGTAACTAATTATGTATAACTCTGTATTCTAAACAAAATGGCCTCTGGAAAATAGATACCGTATCTCCAATGCGTGGTTTATTCTGGGTTTTAAATTAATATTTTGGCAATACATAAAGGAGTGACTTGGGATTTGTCACCCAAAAATAAATCAGGTCTCAGATTTGGTGAACCATAGCCGCAGATTTCCTTCATAGGAGACTGTGATCCTCAGGAAAATCAAATGTATCTTTCCTTGAAAACTTTTGGGCTGGGGCGCCTGGGTGGCTCAGCCGTTAAGTGTCTGCCTTCAGCTCAGGTCATGATCCCAGGGTGTTCAGATCAAGCCCTGCATCCGGCTCCCTGCTCAGCAGGAAGCCTGCTTCTCCCTCTTCCACTCCCCTTGCTTGTGTTCCCTCTCTTGCTGTCTCTC
>NW_023242907.1:0-1499 GCF_002007445.2 Ailuropoda melanoleuca
AATCTTCAAAAAATAAAATAAAAAACATTAGGAGACAAGCAAAAAAAAAAAAAATACTGCCTGTCTATCCCGCAATTCTTCATTCTCCCCCACCGTTGTTCTTTCTCACTAGTCCCTGTTTCTCCCATAATACATTTTCCCCAATTTGCTTTGTTCTCCCTAATACTCCTTTTCCTTCTCATTATCTTCTATCATTCCCACAATTCCCCTTTCACTGCCATGATCTTTTGTCTTTCCCACAGTGCCCTATTTTTCTCATCATCCCCCTTTTCCCACAATTCCCTTTTCTCCTCTATAATCTCTTTGTTCCCATTAACTCCATTTCTGTCCCACAGTTCTCCTTCCTTTTCCGTAATCCCTTGTCTCACCCACAATCTTCTGTCTCTTGTGGAATTCCTTCTCTCCCATAATTCTTTCTCTCCCATAACCCTTTTTGTCCTACGGTGCCTGTCCCATAATTTCCCATATTCTCCATAGCCTAGTTCTCTCAGTTCTCTTTCCCACAATTTTCCACTTTCTCCCACAATTCTGGGTTTTCTATTGTCTCTCGAATCTGTTTTCTTCTACAATGCTGTTTTCCTCCATGCCTTGTTTTTCCTAAAATTCTGTTTCTCCTTAACTACCCTGCTGTTCCCCACACTCCCTTCTCACAATTGCCTGTCTCCTACCGTTCTCTCTTCTTCCCCATAGGTCTCTGTTCTTTCCCACAGTACTCTGTTTTTGCCACGATTCTCTCCCTTAGTTTTTCATGCTCCCTCACAAGTCCGTCTCCCCAAATTCCATTTCTCTCCCACAGTTCCCCATTCTCTCCAGAATCCCCATTCTTTCCCACAGTTCTGTTCTCTCCTATATTTCCTTGTGTCCTCCACATTTCTCTTCTCCACAATTGCCTCTCACTCACGCAATTTCTTATCTTAGCTTTCATTCCCTGTTGTCGCTTGCCCTCCTGAATGTAACACCAGGTGGCCCTGTGGATGGCAGCTGCTAGGACAGTGTGGAAGAGAACAGACTCCCGGCTCTGACTCCGCTGCACTCCCTAGATCAAAGTCAACACCTTGAAGGCGATCCAGGCCCAGGTGTCTTACGTTCTCTGTGGCTCATGGGTGCCCACGGATTGGGCTTTCTGATCTAGGGCTTTGAGGCTTTCAAGGAATCCATGAGGGTGCAAGGGACATCCAGTGTGCTTTCCTAAATCTTAGATCTGTGTGGGGCCAGGAAGTTCTCAAGAAACCTCCTGGGCTGCCAGGGCTCACCAGAGAGAGTGACTAGGAAGGGGGTTGGCCCTTGGGCACTGTGAGCTTGCTGGCATGTGCAGAGCCTGCAGGGACACTCGTCAGGAACTCACAATTGGCACCAATAGAGAATTAGTCCACATCCCCCAGTGGCCTCATTGGATTATCATCTCAGAGACTTGCTCAGCCAGCACATTCTCTCTTTGTGGAGACCTTTAAGACCAGAAGAGAAAACCCAGGGACGTGCAGGCCTGCCGACAAGCCCGC
>NW_023242908.1:0-1499 GCF_002007445.2 Ailuropoda melanoleuca
CTGGCTGTCTCTCTCTTTGTCAAATAAATAAAATCTTTAAAAAACAAAATGAAAAGAAATGGACAAAGAAAGACAAAATGGAGAACAAACTGGTGATTGCCAGAGGAGAGGTGGGTGGGAGGATTGGCAGAATAGGTGAAAGGGATTAAAAGTACATTATCATTCTGAGTACTGAGTAAGGTATGGAATTGTTGAATCATTGTACACCTGAAACTAATACAAGACTTTGTTAATTATCCTTGAATAAAAAACTATCCTCGTTTTCCTTGGAAGTGTTAGAAAAAATGTCTCAGAATAAGGCTAATGTACCTTTTTAACAAAAGATTATTTATTTGAGGGAGAAAGTGAGAGCGTGAGCAGGAGGAGGGCAGAGGGAGAGAGAGAGAGTCTCCAGCAGCCTCCCCGCTGAGCATGGAGCCCAATGCGGGGTGCTGTGTCACAACCCAGAGATCATGACCTGAGTTGAAATCAAGGGTTGGATGCTTAACCGATTGAGCCACCCAGGTACCCCAGGCTTATTGCACCTTTTGAAAAAGGAGTAGGAACTTTTCAGAAAGAAACATGCTGTGAAGGATGGTAGAAGGCATTCTAGGAGCAGAGAACAACTCGTCAATGGCTTAGATAAAGGGAAAGGCAAAATATGAACTTTCTGGAATAGTGCATAGGTCAGAGGGGTAAGAAATTTATGATTGACAGGACCTCCTTCTATCTAATATGGAAAATGGTAATGAAAGTGGTGACTTCTCCAACTGTGTAGGGGGTGGGAATATCTTTGACCATCTAATTGGGTGTGAAGACTCCTGGGCATAAAAGCTTTTAGTTAGAATGTCCAGTTATTCCCGGAATGTATAGCAGTTCTCTACTTGGTTGAAATATCAGTTAAAACAATACAGGAAGAAGCTTTGTAAGATTAAACAATATTATAAAAATGGGCATAAAACTGAAATTATATATGATACTAATTTGAATATGCAGATCAGAGAGAAAATATCAAAACGGTAATATCTGCATTTTTAAAGTGCTATTTATCACTGCTTTGCAACTCACTATTATTGGACTATTACCTTGATGATTAAACTTTTCAATTATATGTTGCATTGTATTAGGCTTTATACAATCATTAATTAGTTCACTCACATAAAACCCTGTGAGGAAGCAGAGGGATTTTATTACCCACTGTTTCACAGATGAGAAAACAAAGGCAACAAGGTTAAGTGGCTTCTTGAATTTCTCCTATCAGGGCTGGGGCCAGCAGGATGGGAGTCGGGCCCCCCTGCATCGCCAGCCCGGCATGGCTCCTTCAGTTCCGCTTTGAGCCTCTCTCCCTCCACTAATTGAGAATGGGTGCCCCTGGTGTTCTTGAAAATTAATGATATTCAGTGCTACAAGATGTATCTGTCACAGCCTGTGTTTGTTTACTTGTGGCAATTAGCGACCATCTGCTCTGGAGGTGATACTATGAAGCTCTCCTTCTCTGGAAATATTGACTTCCAGGGTGG
>NW_023242909.1:0-1499 GCF_002007445.2 Ailuropoda melanoleuca
TAACGCTGGGATCACGCCCTGAGCCGAAGGCAGATGCTTAACCGCTGTGCCACCCAGGCGCCCCTATACATGTTTTATATAGTAAGAAAATCTATATGGAAAAAAGTTTTAATATAATCTTGGTGTAATAATACAAATCACCAGATCAAGTTGATTAAGTATTAATTTTTCTCTCACCAGGGTAGAGGATAGTGGTACATTCATATTGTCTTTTAAAAATACTTCCGTCTCTCCAGTTACCCAAGTTATATTGTTGTATTCTCGTGGTTATTTAAGAGTTAGCAGGAAAAAAAATACTGTATTCACTTGTCTTATAATTTAAAAAATCTACATATGTTAAGTTTCTTGTCCCTGCTTTAACCATGAAATGAGGCTGAATCACAGAAAACAGAGTCCAAAAAGGCCTATTAGCACATAGTCTTATCTCCTTTGTCACTATAAGAACATTCACTCTAGTACATTCTCTAATGAGATGAGAAAATGAGTCAGCACTCTTACAAGAGGGAAATGTCCCAGGTCTGCTTTTCCTGTTGATTTACTGTCAGCTTCTATTTGAATTAGACTTTGGTCTGAATACAAACAGAACCATATTCATCCCCCTAACGAAAATTTCCTGGCTGGCTGCTTACTGCTCAGGGCAAGAAAAGACAGATTAAACAAAAAATGGCAGAAAGGACCCCTTAACACACACACACACACACGGATGCGTCTGCTCTCGCACAGACACACACACGTGCACTTGACATGTGCACAGAGACATGGGCACTACTCACACAAAAAGATGGGCACCCTTACACACTCTAAAACCTGGAGATTCTAGAGATGTAATGCGAAGTATAGAAGGTAATCTAGAGGGTGCAAAATACAGAAGAATTGAATGATATAGCATTTTTGCAAGTGTGGTTCTGTTCCTAGGCTATAATGAACACTTTCTTGCTGCCTACTCTCTCACTGCCCTTCAACGTAGAGGGAAGTAGGGTCAAGTAGAGCAGAACCAATTGTGGCAGATTTTATTTTCCAAAGATGGCCAAATGTTCCTTTAGCTCTACCCATCTTCTAAAGCAGTTGAAATCCATTTCTCTCCCCCCTTGACTATGGACAGGATTTTTAACTTTCAACAACTGAAATGCAGCTGAAATGACACTAATTCTTAAGGCTAGATCAAAAAATAGGGTAGGACTTTCCCCTAGACTGCCTTTACTCTCTTCCCTCCTATCCCCTGCACACGAGCACGTGTGTGCATATATACTTTAGAGTTCAGGCGGCATGCTGTGAGGAAGTTCAAAATGGCCCATGTGGAGAGGAACGGAGGACCCGCACACAAAAGACATCAACTACCTGACATGAGTAGATGAGCCTACAAAGAATGCTAACTTTCAGCCTTAAAATTTTCACTTGGTAACAGGAAACAGAGAAACACTCTCTCTACTGAGTTCTACATTTTGGGATAATTAGCACAGCCAATAGTAAGTGGAGGAGGGGTGAGTATATTTTGCATG
>NW_023242910.1:0-1499 GCF_002007445.2 Ailuropoda melanoleuca
AGTTGTTAAAGGCAGAGACTTGGGAAAATACAATCATTCCATGATACACAAATAAAATTATTTTATCTTTACTTCCTATCCGCTTTTCATTCTTCTATTCTTCTTAATTTTGGTCTTTAAAGTCCAACCTAGCCCTTGGGTTTTTTCATCAGTCTGGTGAACCTCAGAGAGATGAGATTACTGCCAGAACTAGAAGCAGACTGCAGATACCCTGGCATCCAGAGAGAGTTCAAGTGAGGACTGCCTGTCACCCATTTTGTCTGAGGCTCACAGAGAATTTAGAATGTGCACAGATCTTTGGAAATATGATGGGTTCCATATTGGTTATAATGAGCTTGAATATCTGGCTAAACAGAGATGTAGGCTTAAAATTCAAAAGGTGTGTTCGAGAGAGGTAAAAGTTACTAATTCCTGAACATGTCCTATTTTGCCCTTCCTCCCTTCTCTCCTTTTGTGCTTGCTCAGATTCTCCATTGGGTACAGAACCTAGATCAGGAGCAAAGCCCAGAAAAGGCAATGTAAATCAAAGAAGTGAGGTTAATCTATAGCATAGTGAACTTGGAGAGTAAAATAGAAAAATTAGGCGGGCTGAACGGTGAGACAAGTTTTTGAGGGTTTCGAGTTAAGAGTGGGAAATGGATGTTTCAGGGAGCAAGTGCTATCTGCTACAGGACCCCCAAAGTTGCAAAACTGGAGACAATAGTTTAACCTGTGTTGTGTATAGGCAACGTTCTCGGATTATGCATTTATGGAGAGGCCATTTAAATAATTGAATAATTTTAATTATCTTAGAGCTAATCGACAACTTTTTAAAATGTCAACACCTTTGCTAAGCAAGTCCACATAGGGTCTTCATTTTATTCTATTTTTATTTTAATGAATACATATTAAATATTTGTATAAACATATATTGCATTCTTTGACCACCTTATGTTAGGTGCCATTCATGTAATTTTAATGTCCATTTTCTTCTCATGTTACCACTAAAGAGTACTATTTTAATTGTGAGCTAATAAGAGAAGGACAAAAATAAATTAATAAAACAGAGTTGGACATAATATATAAAGTTGCATTTGTACCAGGTGAAGTACAAATGCAATTACAATGACCTGAACAAATGGAAGCTTTGCACTAGTTTGAAAAGAGAAAAGTGGATGAGAAAATGAATCACCACACCTTCCACAATAGAATGACATCCAAATTAAAAGGTTCGTGTCTTATCATCTTCATCGTATTTCTCTTTCAAGTAGGGATACAGCAGTGCCATCAAAATGATATACTCTACTGCATTAATGGTGTTAATTTTAAATACATTATTTTATGATTACCCCACCTTTCTTGATCCCTTTCTTCCCCTACTGATCATCCTAGTTCTTATGTTCCATAGATGAGAGAAATCATATCAGAAGGGGGAATGAAACATGACACACTATGGACTATGAGAAACAAACTGGGGGCCTCAGAGGGGAGGGGGGTAGGGGAATGGGATAGGCTGGTGA
>NW_023242911.1:0-1499 GCF_002007445.2 Ailuropoda melanoleuca
GAAGGAGGGAGCGGTGTGGGCCAGTCCCAGCTCAGCTCTGTAAAAGGGAGGCTTATTTATAACTGGAAATTGGTACCTCCTGACTCCCTTCCCCGACTTCGGCCCCCTCTCTCCTCCCCTCACTCCTGCAGCAACCACCCTTCTGTTCTCTGTATCTATGACTTTTGTTTAGTTTTTAAGGTACCAGCTGTACGTGAAATCATACGGTATTTATCATAATACCGTCTAGGTTCATTGTTGTCGCAAATGACAAGACTCCAAGTCATGGGGATGTAATGTACAAGCATGGTGACTCTAGTCAATAATATTGTAGTGTATGTTTTTTTTTTTTTAAGATTTTATTTGTTTATTTAAGATAGGGAGAGGGAGAAGCAGCCTCCCCGCTGAGCAGGGAGCCTGATGCAGACCTCGATCCCAGGACTTGGAGATCAGGACCTGAGCTGTAGGCAGACACTTCACCGACTGAGCCCCCCAGGCACCCCTGTAGTGCATAGTTTGAGAATCACCAAGAGAGTAAATCTTAGAAGTTCTTATCACAAGACAAAAAAATTTGTAACTTTGTATGATGACTGATAGTAACTGGACTTACTTTGGTGATCATTTTGCAATGTGAACAAATATCAAATCATTACGTTGTACCCCTGAAACTAATGTTCTGTGCTGGTTATACCTCAATAAAAAGAACATGTTTATGAAAATGGTGTATAAAAGGGGGGGGAGACACAGCGCTGTTCGTAAGAATGGGCTCTAGAAACAACCCAAATGGCCACCAAGACAGGCCTGGTTAAATAAATTATGGTACACCCACGTAATGGGATGCCATGTAGCCATTACAAATTATGACATAGATTTATGTTGATTGATATAGAAAGACATCTCACAATATATTTTGTGGAGGGAAAAGCTTGCCTCAGGACATTTGGTATATATAGCATTCTCCCCAAGATACAAAATTATGAAAGAGAGACAGAGACGGATAGTAGGCAGGATGGTCACCAAAACTATTAGCAGTATAGATCTTTCTAGGTGGCGAGATTTCAAATAGTTCTTGTTTTATTTTTTTTCCCACTTTCACCTTATCTGTAGTATGGGAATTTTTAAAAGTAACAATCCTCCACTGTTTTTGCAGTAGGAAAAATAAGGTCATTTTCTATTTGAAGGTTTTGGAAAATGTATAGGCCAGCCCAAATTGAAGGTGTCACCGACTGTTGCCGAACACAGCCCTCTTCAGAGTGAAGCCACCTCTGATGTCTCATCCGTGTGGTGGTGACTTGTTACTCCCTTGCCAAGGAGTGGAGGAGATATTTGTCAGCAGTGTTAGGGACAGAAGAAGCTGAGGAGGCCTTTTCTGGGGCAGTTCCAGGATCTCCTCTGGAGTTCGGGAGGAGCATGTGGTCCCAGGACTCCAGGGCCCTGCCCTGTCTCAGTGAAACCCCCTTCCCCTCCGGTTCCCACCCCCGTGCTGCCCCCTCCCACTCCCCACCCTGTCTCAGCTAACC
>NW_023242912.1:0-1499 GCF_002007445.2 Ailuropoda melanoleuca
AAAAAAATAGAGAACCCAGAAATAAACCCAGGCAAAAATGTTCAATTAATTAATAACAAAGGACCAAAAAACAGAGAATGGGAAAAGAACAGTCTCTTCAATAAATGGTGCTGGGAACACTGGACAGTCACATGCAAAAGAATGAAAATGGACTACTATCTTTCGCCATACACGAAAGTCAGCTCAAAATGGATTAAAGACTTGAATGTAAGACCTGAAACCATAAAACTTCTGGAAGAAAACATAAGCGGTGAGCTCCTTGACATTGGTCTTGGTGATTATTTTTTTGGATTTGACACCAAAAGCAACAAAAATAAAACTAAACAAGCAGGGCTACATCAAACTAAAAAGCTTCTGTACCCCAAAGGAAACCATCAAAAAATGAAAAAGCGACCTATGGAATGCGAGAAAATATTTGCAAATCATGTATCTGATAAGGGGCTAATATCCAAACTCATGCAACTCAATAGCAAAAAGCCAAATAATCCAATTAAAAAATGGGCTGAGTGTTCTGAATAGACATTTTTCCAAAGATGACATACAGGTGACCAACAGGTACATGAGAAGGTCCTCAGTCAATATAATCAATCATCAGGGAAATGCAAATCAAAACCACAATATCCCTTCACACCTGTTGCAATGACTGTCATCAAAAAGACAGGAAATAACATGCGTTGGTGAGGATACAGAGAAAAGGGAACCCCATGTGCACTGGTGGGAATGTAAATTGGTGCATCCACTATGGAAAACAGTATGGAGGGGCGCCTGGGTGGCTCAGTCAGGTAAGCATCTGTCTCTTGATTTTGGCTCAGGTCATGATCTCAGGATCAGGAGATCGAGCGTGGAGCCTGCGTAAGATTCTTTCTCTCTCTTCTCCCTTTCCCCCACCTCCCAGGTCATGCGTGTGCACTCTCTCCAAAAACAAATTAAAAATAAAAAAGAAAACAGTATAGAGGTCTCACAAAATTAAAATAGAACTATCATATGATCCAGCAATTCCATTTCTGGGTTATACATCCAAAGGAAACATAATCAGAATCTTGAAGAGATATCTATACTCCCATGTTCATTGTAGCATTATTCACACTAGCAAATGTATGGAAAGAACCTTAAGTGTCTGTCTATAGTGAATGGATAAAGAAAATGCCAAACACACACACATACTGCAATATTACTCAACCGTGAAAAAGACGGAAATCTTGCTATTTGTGACAACATGGATGGAACTTGAGGGCATTTCATTCAGTGGTATGAGTCAGACAGAGAAAGACAAATACTGTGTGATATCACTATTTTATGTGGATTCTAGAAAAAGCAGAACTCATAGAAACAAATTTGGGAAGTGGTTGCCAGTTAGGGGTTGGGGAAATTGGGGAAATATCGGTAAAAGGGCACAAATATCTAGTCACAAGACAAAAAAGTTCTGGGGATGTAATGTACAGTGCAGTGACTATAGTTAACAATATTGTATTATATACTTGAAAGTTGCTAAGAAGATT
>NW_023242913.1:0-1499 GCF_002007445.2 Ailuropoda melanoleuca
CAGGGGGAGTGGGAGAGGAAGAAGCAGGCTCCCAGCAGAGGAGCCTGACGCGGGGCTCAATCCCAGAACTCCAGAATCACACCCTGAGCCAAAGGCAGACGATTAACCACTAAGCCACCCAGGTGCCCCTGGCTTTGTTTCTTCTTATTCTAACTCTTTAGGTATACGGTTAGGTTGTTGGAGATTTTTCTTGCTTCTCAAGGTAGGCTTGTTTTGCTACAAACTTCCCTCTTAGAACCACTTTTGCTACATCCCAAAGGTTTTGGACTCTTGTGTTTTCATTTTCATTTGTTTCCATGTACTTTTTGATATCTTTGATTTCTTGGCTGACCCATTCATTGTTTAGTAACCTGTTATTTAATCTCTATGCATTTATAATCTTTCTAGACTTTTTCTTATGGTTGATTCCTAGTTTCGTAGCATTGTGGTCAGAAAAGATGCATGGTATGACTTCAATCTTTTTTAATTCTTTGTGGCCTAATATGTGATTTATTCTGGAGAATGTTTCATGTGCACTTGAAAAGAATGTGTATTCAACTGTTTTAGGATGGAGTATTCTGAATATATCTGTTATATCCATCTGGTCCAATGTGTCGATCAAAGCCACTGTTTTCTTGATTTTCTGTTTGAATGATCTGTCCATCGATAGAAGTGGGATGTTCAAGTCCCCTACTATTACTGACTTAGTATCAATTAGTTTCTTTATGTTTGCTATTAACTGTTTTTATTTGTATTTGGGTGCTCCCATGTTGGGTGTATAAGTATTTGCCATTGTTGGATTGTTCCCTTTATTGTTACACAGTGCCCTTCTTTGTGTCTTTTTATGGTCTCTTTTTTTATAGTTTATTTTGTCCAATGGAAGTATTTCTACCCTGACTTTTTTTTGACATTCATTTGCAGGATAAATATTTTCCATGCCCTCACATTCAACCTGCAGGTGGCTTTGGGTCTGAAATGAGTCTCCTGTGGGCAACATTTAGATGGGTCTTATTTTTTTTTGTTGTTTTTTAATCCACTCTATCTCCCTAGATCTTTATTTATTTTTATTTTTTTCTTCCTGTAGTACATTTATTATTATTATTGTGTTCAATTAGCTAACATATAGTACATCATTAGTTTTTGACACATAAGCAACTAATGAAACATTGAACACCCTAGGTCTTTTGATAAAGCATTTAGCCCATTTGCCTTCAAACTCAGTATTGATATGTATTTATTGCCACTTGGTTACTTGTTTTGTGACTGCTTTTGTAGTTTTTCTCTGATCTTATCTTCTCGTTTTCTTTCATGGTTTGCTGGCTTTCTTTAATGATATGCTTGGATTCCATACTCTATTTTTTGCTTATCTCTTACTGTTTTTTTTTTTTTAAGATTTTGTTTATTTATTTGACAGAGATAGAGACAGCCAGCAAGAGAGGGAACTCAAGAAGGGGGAGTGGGAGAGGAAGAAGCAGGCTCACAGTGGAGGAGCCTGATGTGGGGCTCGATCCCACAACGCC
>NW_023242914.1:0-2007 GCF_002007445.2 Ailuropoda melanoleuca
GGGCAGCCTCAGCCCCTCACAGAGTCATTCCCCATCCCCGCCACCTCCCAGCCCTGCCTCTCCCCCAATCCCAGGCCCCAGGACAAAGGGCATGGCTTCCACACATCTGGTGGAACGTCAACACTGGGTGCTCAGCAGGTACTCAGGGGAGCCAGGGAGGGCTCGGGGACTGGACGTCCCCCACCCAGTGGGAGATNGGGAGATCAGTGTCCACGGAAGGACCCCCTCTCCTGGCACCTACTGAACGAGGCAGCACGTAGGCACGGGAGGGGAAGTGGGAGGTATCGGGAGGGTCCTGGGAAGGCCAGGGATGGGACAGAGTCCCTGTGTTCCCTCCTTGGTTGGATAGTCACAGAGCACGAGTGTGCACTGAGGGCAATGACCACGCCAGACACGCCCATCCCTCCATGCCCACATGCAGGAGAAGTCACGCGGCAAGCGGGCAGGGAGACTGAGCAGGGCGTCCATCTTCCGCTTGGAGGACAGAAATGGTCACAGCAGGGGTCAAGGGCTCCCACTCACAGAGGCTTTGGGCCAGCCCCTCCTCAGTGACCGGGCCTGCCTCAGGCAGGACTGCCACATCACAGGTGGACATGGAGTAGGAATGGGCTCTGACAGCCAGGAGCCGGGGACCAGGGGCCCAGGTTCCCACAGGGGTTCCCTGGGCCATCCGTGTGGGAGGTGCCCTGTCCTCTGACTCCTCTGCCCACCTGTCTGTCCCCAGGGCCATCTCCTCCATCCTGGCCACCTGGCTGGGCCACTACCCTGAAGACTTCTTCCAGCCCCCAGTATTTCCCTGCCTAAGGACACGACTGGCATACGTAAGGTGCAACGTGCCAGGCTCAGACCTGGAGCAACGTGCCGAGCTACTCCTCTCTCGGCTGCGACACCTCGAGCCCGCTGAGCTGGAGGCTGTGGGTGAGGAGGACTGGGGGTGGCTGATGGAGGCCTGTGGAGGGGAGACAGTGGGCCACACAGAGCAAGCCTCCACAGACTGCAGTGTGGCTGGTCTCAGATCACCGTCCCCACAGGCCACAGTTTGGGGAGACCACCCAGGGATGGGTTCTTAGACTCAGGCAATACTGAGTGGTGGGCAAAGTTGCTTCATCTGGAAGGGACGTGGAAAGACAATCCTGATGACCGTACTTTCTCTTCTTGGAGCCACAGCAGCAGCAGCAGCAGCCTCAGAGCGAGATCCGGAACCGCGCCCCCGAAAGCGAGACCCAGCTCCCACTGTGGCGCCTGCTGCAGCTTCAGAGCCCGAGCTGGAAAATCCCATCACTGCTACTCTCCAGCAACTCAGAAGAGCAGGGATGTCACCTGCCGTGTCGGCCCCAGTGCAGCTGGTGGTCAGGGCTCTGGTCCACCGTGAGGACGTGCAGGAGCCACCTGCACCCCAGGCAGCCCCGGAGCCCGAGCAGGCTGCAGCAGCACTTACCGGGGTTGCGGAAGGGCGCCGGCAACCACCTCTCAGTGGAGCAACCGGCCTCGGCCCCGGAGCAGCAGTTGCTGCTCACTGAATCCCCAGAGGATGGCTTCCCCTCCCCTGTCATTCCAGTGTTTCTAAGCTTTGCGTTCTTCATGTACCTACTTCATACCTTAATATATTCTGCTCCATAAATAAAGGATAAATTGAGTTTTCACGGAATTTTACTCCGATCCTTTTAAGTTGTACATCCAGGTGTCATTAGGTACAGAGTGTTTCACAACCCTGTCCTTCTACAACAGTATTTCCCTCCCAGAGACTCCCGTGCCACTCGTCAGATACTGCTCATGCCCTCAGCCCAGTCCCTGCAGCCATGGCTCCCCTCTCCGCCTCTGTGAGTGANCGCCTCTGTAAGTCACTTCTTCTGGGTTTTCATGTGTGTGGGATCAGATAGTGTGGCTTTTTTTATCTAGCTACGTAACCTATGAGTGATTCATTTTTTTTCTAGGCTTTTTCCTCTTAAATAACAAAAAAACAAAAACAAAAACAGAACCAAAAAAACCCATTTTACTACAAAGGAT